>NC_050450.1:76199192-76320279 GCF_903995425.1 Onychomys torridus | reverse complement strand
AAAACATGCTCTATTTTTCAGTTAGCTTACCAAGCATTAGGTTTCTTCATGGCTTTTTAAAATGTATATGCTTAGCTTTAGTTGATTTGTTTGTTGAGACAGGGTTTCTCTGTGTAGTCCTGGCTATCCTGGAACTCACTCTGTTGAGTAAGCCGACCTTGAACTCAGATCCGCTTGCCTCTAAAGGCATGCAGCACCACCACTCCTTGACCCTTTCTTATGTTTTAAAGATATTGTACATTAAGTGAACCAGAAGTTCTCACAATTACTTTTCTAAATTAACTTGCAGAGATTACACCAAGGCTTTTATTTAATGAATAGACCTGTGGCCTGTTGTATATACCTATGAGTTAAGAATTTTTGTTATATTTTCAGTGGTTGAGAAAAGATCAAAAGACTATTTTGTGGCATGAAAATCAAAGTTCATTGTACATGTAAAGAGGATGAAGCCAGTCCTCTTCTTTACATATCATTTAGGTCTGGCTGCAAGCAAGAAAAGTGAAGTTGAGTAGCAGCCTAGATTGCATGGATACAAGACGGAAATATTTACTCTCTGGCCCTTTCATAGAAGAGGTTCTGACCCCTGACCAAAAGGAAAAGAACTCCTTTTTGTAGCTTGTACTTAATTCAAATATTCAGCTGGGTCTCGTGTCATGCCCTATCTCTCTTATTGATGTTCTTGTCATGGGAAATACTCTGCCATTAGTTGTAAACATAGCACACTGTTTTCAAGTGATGTTTACATACTTTACCTGCGTCTACTATGGGTTAGTGATAAAGTACTGAGAGCTGTGGATATAAACTCATGTGCTCTCTGCCTACCCTAGGAGTGGAGGTGGTGTTCTTCTCTAGTTAGTAGATTTTTTTTAAATAAAGATTTATTTATCTATACAGTGTTCTGCCTGCATGTATGCCTGCAGGCCAGAAGAGGGCACCAGATCTCATTACAGATGATTGTGAGCCACCATGTGGTTGCTGGGAATTGAACTCAGGACCTTTGGAAGAACAGCCAGTGCTCTTAACCGCTGAGCCATCTCTCCAGCCCCCCAGTAGCATTTTTATATAAATGCTAGTTGTTTAAAAATTATCCAACATTTGTTGCCAGGCGATGTTGGTGCATGCCTTTAATCCCAACACTTGGGAGGCAAAGGCAAGTGAATCTCTGAGTTCAAGGCTAGCTCGTTGTACAAAGCTAGTTCTGGGACAGCCAGGAATATACACAAAAAACTCTGTGTCAAAAAAACAAACACTGGGCTGGGCGGTGGTGGCGCATACCTGTAATCCCAGCACTCGGGAGGCAGAGGCAGGTGGATCTCTGTGAGTTCAAGGCCAGCCTGGTCTACAGAGCTAGTCCAGGACAGGCTTCAAAGCTACAGAGAAACCTTGTCTCAAAAAACCAAAAAACAAACAAACAAACAAACAAACAAACAAACAACAACAGCAAACACAGGGGTTGGGGATTTAGCTCAGTGGTAGAGCGCTTACCTAGCAAGCACAAGGCCCTGGGTTTGATCCTTAGCTCTGGGGAAACAAAAAAAAAACAAAAAAAACCCCTAGGACCTAGGTGCTAGAGAGATGGCGAAATGGCTTAGGGATTAAGAGCACTGTCTGCATTTCCAGAGGACCTGAGTTTAATTCCCAGGACCCACATGGAGGCTCATAACCATCTATAACTCCAGGTACAGAAGACTTGACACCCTCTTTTGGCTTCCCATGGTCATTGCACATGCATAGTGCACAGATGTACATGAAAGCAAATATTCATGTACATGAGATTTAAAAATATACAAGATATGACATGTTTACATTTCAAGCCTGGGCACCTTGATAAACACAAGTAGTTTGAAATACCTAGGACTAGAGGTGTAGTTCAGTGGTAGAGTTGCAAGGTTCTGATGGGGGAAGAAGGCAAATCATGTCTATGAATTAAATGTTTCAAATTAAAACTATAGATCGCTGGGTGGTGGTGGAGCACGCCTTTAATCCCAACACTCAGGAGGCAGAGGCAGGAGGATCTCTGTGAGTTTGAGGCCAGCCTGGTCAGAGAGAGTTCCAGGACAGCCAGGGCTACACAAAGACCGGGATCTCAAAAAATCAAACCAAATAAACAAAACAAAACAAAAAGAAAAGAAAAAACAAAACAAAACAAAAAACCCTATAGGCCTGAAAAGTTAGATAGGTTCTCTAGTTCATCGTGCTTCCAGAGACATTTCAGAAAGCTGGTTCACATCCAAGTGGAGCTAGTCTTCTGACGTCATGACAGGACGTGGTATGTACAACATTCATTCTTGAGAACCACACAGTTGAGTTTCCAGAAAAATGCACAGTTGCATGTGTAGCTGTCCTCTAGGTCTTTATGGCACAAAAAGTATCTTATGTGAGAGAAACCAATGAATTGGACTGAGGATTTTAAGACTTGGGTCTACAGTTTAGTTCTGTTTTTTTGTTTGTTTGTTTGTTTGTTTTAAACAATTTATTTTGGTTTTTCAAGACAGGGTTTCTCTGTGTAGCTTTGCACCTTTCCTGGATCTTGCTCTGTAGCCCAGGCTGGCCTCGAACTCACAAAGATCTGCCTGTGCCTACCTCTGTCTCCTGAGTGCTGGGGTTAAAGGTGTGAGCTCCACCAACTGGCTACACAGACAATCTTAACATCACTTGTCAAGGTTCTTGGAATGTAAGAGTCTCCATTCAACCTTATCCAAGAGATGAAATTTCAGTCTGGTTTGGGTTTTGAAAATATTGCAACTAACCCTCTGCCCATCCTCTTCTTGAGAATGCTGTCTGTTCTTGTGGCCCCAGGTGAACTCAGAGTCTTCTGTGGCCAGTCAAAGCTCAGACAGCAGAATCTTTAAAATCTTTCAGCCATTTGAAGCAATACCTCAAGCCAAGTTGTTACCACAAAAAAAAAAAAAAAAAAAAATCTGACCCAAGAGATGCATTTTTGTTTTTTTTGTTTTTTAAAAAGGATCAAGTTAGCTGGGATGATAGTGTTCCCAGGCAAAGGCCGGTGGATCCCTGAGTTTGAGATCAGCCTGGTCTACAGATTGAGTTCCAGGACAGCCAGGGCCACACAGAGAAACACTGTCTAAATTTAAAAAAAAAAAAAAAGGAAAAAAGAAAGAAAAGGGAGAGGCAGCAATTTTTCTCTACTGGTAGACATGTTCATCTCAATGGAGGACCAAGAGAATAAAACTGTTTATGAAGGGTCGTAGAAGAGTTAAATAATATGTCATAAAGCTTGGTTAATTCAGGCCTGGGAAATTCCTGAGCCAAAGGTTTGCTTAAAAAGCATGGTTAGTGAGACGGGTGGTGGTGGCAGTGGCGGCGGCGGCAGCAGCAGCAGCAGCAGCAGCGGTGTTGCATGCCTGTAATCCTAGCACTAGGGAGGCAGAGGCAGGCAGATCTCTGAGTTCGAGGCCAGCCTGGTCTACAGTCAAGATCCAAGGCAGGCACCTAAACTACACAGAGAAACCCTGTCTCAAGGGAAAAAAAAGATTTACTCTTGAGGCAGGGCGAAGCAGAGGGAATATCAGTGTGGTGGTATGCAGACTGCATCTGAAAGGGGATGTTCTGAGAGAGGAGGCAGTGTGCCACCATACTGAGTGCCATCTTGGCTTTTCAATACTTTGTTTCCAGTGCTGCCGTTATACACGTGTGTGGATAGGAGCAGAAAGGAGGCGAGTGGGATGGTAGGTCTCAGCCTGATGCTCAGCTTGAATTCATATTTGCTGGGAAGTGTCTGGTGAACGCACTAGGCAGCCTTCCAAAAGCCTGACCTCTATAAACTACCTTGAGTAATTTCCATCCTCCCTTGCCCACCTGCATGCTTCAGCAGTCCCAAGTACAAGGAGGCATGTTGACATACATATGAGCTATGGAACTAACTGCTCTGCACCCCGTCCCACCCAGCCCCACCCAGCCCCACCCAGCCCCACCCAGCACCACCCAGCCCGGGGATGGTTCCTCCCATCTGGACACATGGAACAGGAACTGTGCTCATGGCTACTTTTATAAAAAGGCTCAGCTGCACAATTCTCCAGCTCTCCAGTGCAAGGCAGCTGGCAGTCTCCAGCCTCAGCACCCCCTCAGAACAGGCTGGTGGCATTTCCACCAGCTGCAAGCTATGACAAAGGAGCAGGCCTGAGGGAAGAGTGCCCAAGGTCAGGCCTTTGTCACAGTGGCTGGCAAGTCTGCACCAGAATAAAAATTCAGGCAAACCCCATTACATTTTTTAAAAAATACTATTTATAATTGATACTATAATTGTTCTTATCTTGTTAATCTTTATCTTTTTGGAGTAACTAGTTAACACATGTATAACACAGGCTTACTACTATACCAGGAACATGTAACTTTTTTTGTATTGGAAACATCAACTCCTAACAATTTTTTTAGATTTTTTTTTATGTTTATGAGTGTTTTGCCTTTATGTATGTATGTGTACCACATGTGGCCTGGGTGCCCTTGGAAGTCAGAAGAGGGCATCTCTTGGATCCTCTGGAAGGAACTGGAGTGACAGGTGGTTGTTAACTGCCATGTGGATGCTGGGAATCAAACCTTTGTCCTGGAAAAATCAGCCAAGTGTTCTTAACCACTGAGGCATCCCTCCAGCCCTATAACTTTATTATATATAGTCCAAGCTAGCCTCTCAATCAATGTGTAACTGAGGCTGACCTTTGAACTTCAGACCCTCTCGCCTCCGCCTCCCGAGTGCTGGGATTACAAGCTTGTGCTTCCAGGTCTATGTTTATTCATTGCTTTGTACATGCTAGGCAAGCACTCTGCCAGCTGCACCACAACCTAGCCTGGAACGAGCTATGTGGAAATAGTTGACTAATTGTTGTCAAGAATTGTCATTCTCGTATCCCAATGCACCTCTGAAGTTCTGAGTTCCCTTCGGTCTGAACACAATCTCCACTCAGCGGTTAGTGTATGATCGTGAAGGGTCCAAAGATGACATAAATTGAGGCTTCTGTCATCTCTAGCTGCAGCTGCATGCCTAGAAGAGGTGACACTTAAAAACTTTAATAGCCGGGTGGCGGTGGCGGCGCAGGGATCTCTGTGAGTTCGAGGCCAGCTATGGAGTGAGTTCCAGGAAAGGCTCCAAAGCTACACAGAGAAACCCTATCTCAATAACAACAACAACAACAACAACAACACCTATTTAGTTTGTTATTTTAATTGTGTATGTCTTTGTGTAGGTGTGTGCACATAACTGCAGATGCCTCAAAGGAGTTGGACTCCCCTGAAGTTGGAGTTAATTGTGTATGTCTTTGTGCAGGTGTGTGCACATAACTGCAGATGCCCTCAAAGGAGTTGGACTCCCCTGAAGTTGGAGTTACTGGCAGTTGTAAGCCACCTGACGTGATTGCTAGGAATCGAACCCTGGTCCTCTAGAAGAGCAGCCAATGCTCTTAACCACTGAGCCAGCACTGCAGGCCCAGAGACTGAACTCTTTGTGTGTGTGTGTAGTATTTCGAGACAGGGCAGCCCTGGCTGTCCTGGAACTCACTCTGTAGACCAGGCTGCCTGGTCTGCCTCCTGAGTGCTGAAACTAAAGGCATGTGCCACCACTGCCTAGTAAGCTGAGGACCGAACCCAGGGCCTTGCGCATGCTAGGCTCTACCATTGAGCTAAATCCCCAACCCCAAGATTGAACTCTTAAAGAAAAATTTATGAGGCTAGAGCGATGGCTCAGTGGTTGTGAGCACTGGCTGCTGCAGAGCGGTGGTGGTGCTCGCCTTTAATCCCAGCACTTGGGAAGCAGAGATGGGCGGATCTCCGTGAGTTCAAGGTCAGCCTGGTCTACAGAGTGAGTTGCAGGACAGCCAGGGCAACACACACACACACACACACACACACACACACACACACACACACACAAAACCAAAAAAAACAAAAAAAACCTGTCTCAAAACAAACAGAAGCACTGAGTGCCTTTCTAGAGGATTGAATTCATTTCCCAACCTCCACAGGACTGCTCACAACCATCGGTAATTCCAGTTCAGAGGGTCCGATACCTTCTGACTTCTATTGGCACCAGGGTTACATTGGTGTACAGACATACATGAAGGTAAAACACTCATACAATACAAATAAATTTTAAATATATACTTATTGTTTTTATAGAAGTGTGTACCTGTGTATGTACCACATGTGTGCAAGAGGCCAGAAGAGGGCACTGAATCCCCTGGAAATTGGCATGAAAGGTGGTTGGTTGTGAATTACCATAGAGGTGCTGGGAACTGAACTCAGATCCTCTGCAAGATTGGTACATGCTTTGAAGCACTGAGCTATCTGTGATCAAGTGGTTGGCAGACCGCGCCTTCTCGATGGCCCCTCCTTCTCGATGGCCCCTCCTCTTGTCAGGCCCTGGCTCTTGATCCTCGCAGTACTGCAGTGGGAAGAAGCAGGTACATTTCCACTTGCTTGTTCCTGGCATGGGGATCTGGCATTGGTGTTTCCCTCACTTGGCAGGTATTTATTGCTGACACTTCTGTGGGTGCTTTATGTTCTCTCATTGCTGGGACCTCTCAGTTTCGGCGAACATCACTGTTGGGTGTATTTCTTATTACTTCAGCCTTAGGAATCCGGCCATCTCTGTAACTTCTGCTGGCTGAGATCTGGTTATCCCTCCAAACTTCTCTCTTGAGTCAGACCAGCAGTCATGGCAGGTGTTAGGGTTGAAATACGAATTTTTTTTTTTTTGAGACAGTCTCATGTAGCCCAGACTGGCCTTGAGCTCTGTGTGAATCTGAGGATGATCTTGGAAGTATTGGTCTTCCTGCTTCCTCCCCAGAGATGGGATCACCGGTGTGTGTGGTGGTATTGTGTTTCCCAAAATATTGTGCACGCTAGTAAACTTACCTGGGGTCAGGGAACATAACAGCCACAATATTAAACATAGAGGATAGGCAGTGATAGCACACACCTTTAATCCTAGCATTCTAGAGACAGAGATCTACCTGGATCTTTGTGTATTCAAGGATACAGCCAGGCATGGTGACTCACGCCTTTAATCCCAGGGAGTGATGGCAGAAAGCAGAAAGGTATATAAGGCTTGAGGACCAGAAACTAGAAGCATTTGGCTGGTTAAGTTTTTGGGCTTTTGAGCAATGGTTCCGCTGAGATCAATTTGGATGAGGACTCAGAGGCTTCCAGTCTGAGGAAACAGGATCAGCTGCGGAACTGGCGAGGTGAGAAAGCTGTGGCTTGTTCTGCTTCTCTGATCTTCCAGCAT
Organism: Onychomys torridus; assembly: GCF_903995425.1. Classification (NCBI taxonomy): domain Eukaryota; kingdom Metazoa; phylum Chordata; class Mammalia; order Rodentia; family Cricetidae; genus Onychomys; species Onychomys torridus. The sequence goes on along the minus strand of NC_050450.1, from coordinate 76,313,039 downwards.
TCACCACAATACCTGGCTCTGGGTTTTTTGTTTGTTTGTTTGTTTTTATTAATAATAAGACCTTCTAACAATTCTGCTACAGGTGTGCACCATCATGCCTGCTTTATGTGATGTTGAGGATCGAAACCAAGGCTTTGTGCATAGGCAAGCACTTTATCAACTGAACTCCATCACTAACCTGTATAGTTTGACTATGAATGTCCCCCACAGGCTTGGGTACTGGGTGCTTCTGGGAAGTAATTGGATCACGAGAGCTCTGACCTACTCAGGGTATTATACCATTGGTGTGTACAAAAGGTGACGTCATTCCTGGTAGGTGAAAGGTAGGTGGAGCCTTGTTAGAAGAAGTAGGTCACTGAGTGCATGCTGGGAAAATTCATCTTGTTCCCGGTCCTTTCCTCTTTGTCTTTTTCTCATCTGCCATGAGGTGAGCTGGGTACTCCACCATGTGTTTCCCCATCATGATATTCAGCCTCATCTCAGGCCCAGAGCAATGGAACCAGCAGGCATGGACTGAAACCATTGACAGTGTAACTAACTAAATCTTCTCTGTACTTCAGTTGTTTTGCTCAGATTTTTTGTCAGAACAATGAAAACCTGGCTACCACACGAGGTCAGCCTTCTCTGTCGCCCAGCGTGCCCACTTGTCCATAATCTAGTCTACCCCACACTGTTCCAGATCTGGGGCGTGAGACCTGTTCGCTGAGAATGGGGCTCTGGAGGAGAGCTGACGGGGTTGATCGAGTATCTGCCTAGCATGTCCAAGGCCCCAGCACTACAAAATCCAGGTGTGTTTGTGCTTGTAATTTCAGGTCTGAGAAGCTGGGCGGCGGTGGTGGCGCACGCCTTTAATCACAGCACTCGGGAGGCAGAGGCAGGCGGATCTCTGTGAGTTCGAGGCCAGCCTGGTCTACAGAGTGAGTTCCAGGAAAGGCACAAAACTACACAGAGAAACCCTGTCTCGAAAAACAAACAAGGGTTGGGGATTTAGCTCAGTGGTAGAGCGCTTGCCTAGCAAGCTCAAGGCCCTGGGTTCGATCCTCAGCTCTGGAAAAAAAAAAAAAAAGAAAAACAAAACAAAACAAAAGATAGAACACCACGTGGAGGCAGAAGTAGGCAAATCTCCAAGTTTGAAGCCAATCTGGTCCACATATGGAGTTCTAGGCCAATGGGGCTGCATAGTGAGACCCTGTCTCAGAAAATAAATAAATAAATAATGTTCCAGGTCATCCTCCAATGGAGGCCAGGGTGAGAAACATGTGACTCTGTCAATCAGTCTTTTTTTTTTTTTTTTTTTAAATTCCCATCTAGACGCTTCCCCTCACCTTTTTGTACCTTAAATATATCCTGACCACTTTGTAAACCCGGCTACTCTTAACACTGTACTCCAGAGTTTAGTATCTATTTGTTATTCAGCTAAGATGTCTATTTAACATATAATCACATGTGGTTGGTGTAAGGATTCTGTCCTTAATTATGTCATCAGCCTGGGACGGCGGCCCAGCCTAAAAAGTGGGCAGGCCCTCTGTGTCCCTTCCCTTTCTTTCTCTTTCTACTCTCTTCCCTCCACGAGGTCTCTCTGTCTCTCTGTCTCTCTGTCTCTCCCTCTCCCCCTCCCCCCTTCCCCCTTTTCTCCCAATAAAGCTCTAAAAAGGTAACTATGGCTTGTGACTTTCCTCCAGCATGCTCCTCCGTCGGCATGGCCGCTGTGGGCGGCGGCGGGGGCAGCGGCAGCGGCGGCCAGCCACCAGCAGTGCCACTTTAACCAACAGTTGGTCACACATCTTGAACTGAAGCATCCCACCATCTACCATTTGGATTTGTTCTCCAGGCCAGGCCTTCTATGTAAAGAAAGTTAATTAGAAAGAGTGAAAGGTTTCGTTTCAGTCAAGTTCTGAAAACATTGGAACATCCCTGGATGATACCCTAACCCTAGTAGAAAGGAGGTGCTGTGGATATCGCTCTGTGTAAATAAAGTTCTGATTGGCCAGTGGCCAGGCAGAAAGTATAGGCGGGACAAGAAAAAAAAAAATTCTAAAAAATAAAAGGTTGGAGAGAGACACCGCCAGCCGCCGCCATAAAAAACAACATATAAAGACACTGGTAAGCCACAAGCCATGTAACAAAGTATAGACTAACAGAAATGGGTTAATTTAAGATAAAAAAAAAAAAAAAGTAGATAACAAAAAGCCTGCCACGGCCATACAGTTTGTAAACAATGTAAGTTTCTGTGTGTTTACTTGGTTGGGTCTGAACGTCTATGGGCCTGGCGGGTGACAGAGATTTGTCCTGACTGTGAGCCAGGCAGGAAAACTCTAATTACAAGGAGGGGCCGCCCATTTCTGGATTCTTAGGATAATCACAGGGGATGGTGTGAGAAGGTGGAGGGTAGCAAGGGCTATCTTTTCTAAGTGCAGATTGAGACATTGCTGGGGACATCTGGAAGGAACAGCTGGCTGTTGAAAACTTGGGCCGTGTAGAACCTGGGAACATCCTTTAGTCCCTCCTGAGCCTCGGTTTCCCCATGTGTAGGATGAGAATGATCGTTCTCTTCCAGATGAGATCTTATGGAAGGCTTCCTGAGGTAGGTGACAAGTGTCAGGATGGGCACTGAGAGCTGGATTCTGTTTAGTCTGTCTTTCCAGACTGTGGTTACCCTGAAATCAAGAACTCATGCTCTTGCAGGGCCGTGGTGGCACATGCCTTTAATCCCTGCACTCGGGAGGCGGAGGCAGGCAAATCTTTAAATTCAACACCAGCCTGGTCTACAGATTGAGATCCATGACAGCCAGGGCTACATAGAGAAACCTTGTCTTGAAAAAGCCCCCCCCCCCAGACAATTACACGGTTGGGCTTGCCTGGCGGACCGCCTAACTATTTCCGGAGTAGAATAGCCATCTCCGGGTCAGACATCTCTCTCGGGACCGGGACTCTGTGGCCTTACGTGGTTGCGTAAAGCGCGCGCGCAGCCATGGAATCTACACACATGCGTGGAGTACCCACAGGAGTCCCTGTACGCATGCGCGGCCCAACCTTTAAAAAGCCGGCGCCATCTTGCATGACTCTCTCAGGCACTCAGGCTCTCAGTCTCTCTCTCCCTCTCTCCTCCTCCTCCTCCCTCCCTCTCTCCCCTTCTCTTCTCATCCACGTGTGTTTCACCCAGGCCTGTCACCTCTATCCACTTTAATAAAACTCTTTCGTGGTCTTGTTGTGTTCGGGACGTGTTTCTAGCGCCAAATAACTAACACCCCCCCACAAAAAAATTTCCTGCTCTCAGTGTGAGCACAGGTTCTTGGATGGGATTGTGGTGCTGTTGGAGTGTGTCTGTTTGGAATGTCTATGGGTGTGGATTGGCTCTGCAGATGGGAGTGCCCTCCTGCATCAGGCCGAGGCTTAAATAAATAAGGACCAGATCTACCTCAGTCTCACAGTATTACTCCAGAATGGAGCAAGAATTCCTTTAATTCTTTGTGATTATTTAGGTTCTTTTTCCAAGACTTTGTTTGTTTGTTTGTTTGAAACATTAAGCCCAGTTCCTTTGGCTTCTGGTTTTGCTGTGTCTCAAGTTCCTATCCCTGAGACTTCTTGCTTTCTCCCATGTTCTTTTAGCCACGTCTCTCTTCATCTGGCTGCCTCTGGGGTTCCATTTGCCCCAGGAACTGTATTCGGTTGCTCAGACAGGGGTGGAGAGAAAGCGTGGGCTGGGAAACCCCAGCAACCTCAAGTTAATGCTCGGGAGCCTCTCACTTGGTGATTACTACAATTGCTGCTAGTGGAAAAGAGCACCATTAACTGGGCTCTCACCCTCCTATTAGTCTTACCCTGTAATTTAGTGACAATTAGATTCCCAGAAACCTAGACATAGGAAACAAGTGTGCAAAGGAGGCAGATGGCAGAAAGCAACAGTAGTCAGGGGGTTTTAATTAAAGTCATTGCTCCCAGAAGGTACAAGGCCAAGGTTGAGTGGGGCTGCAGCTTGGAGCAAATGATTCAAGGAACTTTGTATTGGCCTTGTGGTTGGGGGCTGCCATGTTGATTCCATGAGCTGAACTACCTGGTGGAGGAGATCAGTGGGATTGAAAGGCCTTGGGAGACCCCTTCATCTGCCCTGCTGCATCTCCTTGGGATCTATGGGAAAGAAGCTGGGTGCCCAAAGTGCTTCACCTAGATTTCTCCCTGAGGGAGATATGTTGGCGTCTCCTCTCCATCCATCCCCCTCTCTAAGCTCTCTGATACCACATAAGGCTCACGTCTGGAAATGACCATTCTCATTGGCCAGGTATGCAGCCGGGGAATGGAGATGAGGGCATTGTGTGTAGCCAGCGCTGTGCTGTGGCTTGGATGTGGTTCCTCCCTCCTGAGATTCCTATGTTCAGAGCTTAGTCCCAGTGCAGTAGCATTGAGAGGCAGTGGGACCTTGAAGGGGTGGAGCCTAGTGAAAGTCCCTCCTCTGGGCCCCCAGGCTCTCTCTGGCTTCCTATCTGCTGTGTAATCTCTTTCTTGCACAAGCTCCTGCTATTATGCCACTTGTCATCCACCAGGAGGCCTTGAGTGGAGCCAGGCTGAGGCCAGCACCGTGACCTTGCATCTCCAGAACCGTTCTTCTTTATAAAATATATATAATTGGGTATTCTGTTAGAGTAATCGAAAACGAATCCATCCTGAAAGGAGGAGACACGTGGAATGGAGAAGACTGGAGGAGCTGGTCATAGATCCTTTTGTAGAACTATTTTTCTGTTCAAGCTTCAGAATTTTCTCTGTCAAACCTTAGAGGTCCCCAAGGTAATTATTACATCACTCTCTTTCATGGAACTGCTCCAGGAAGAAAGGAGCCAGTTGTGAACTTTCAGCCCAGTCTCTCTTCACTTGTCTACAGCAGTAGCTAGCTACCTTTGGCTACAGCCAAGCTACCGATGGTAGCCTTGGCTAAGTGTACGTGGTAGATGTAGTGCTGTGGGGGGAGTTGTGTGTGTGTACTGGGACTGAGGTAGGCGAGGACCCTGGCCAGGGGAAAATGATCCCAAGTTGCTGTGAGGAACATTGGCAACATTTTGGAGGGTTCCTGCCTCTCTTCACTCTCCACTTCTACCTCTCAGGGTCCAGTCCTTCTAAAAAACTTAAACCCACGAAAGTATTTAGTAGTGAAACACCTTCAAAGGTATTGGAAGATTCTAGTATTTCAGGGAGTTGGAGAAACCCAAGACTTTCCCCCCAAATTAGAGGGCAGAACCCGAATGTGTAGGAAGGAGGGGTCCCCTTCCTAATGACACTCTCGGCATGGGATTCTTCACTTCTCGAGGTAACCATGTGATCACAAATTGGGGACTTTCCAGGACAGTTTGAGTTTTAAACCATTTTAGCCTATTGTCCTCTGAAGTACTTAGGAGGCCACATGCCCTGATTTTGTTGTGGAAAAAAACAATCCTAGCTTAGAGCATTTCCTGTCTGGCTGAGACTACATAAATCCGGACCTTCCCTGGCACCTCAGCATTGTGGCATTTGGAAGATTTGCAGGAACCCCACTTAAGAAGTTTTAGCTTGCAGGTGGGAGAGAAAGGATGGGAACAGCTTGATTCTGAAGATCCCAGAAAGTACAAAAACTCACCCTTGTCGTGGACTGTCTCAGACCTCCACCATTCAACCTCAGTGGCTGTGGAGAGAGCTTCCAGCTCCTTAGAATTCTTTCTCACAATAACAGTAAAAATGCCTTCAGTAGAGAACAGTCTTTTTTGTTGTGTTTGTTTGAGACAGGGTTTCTCTGTGTAGCCCTGGCTGTCCTAGAACTTGCTGCATAGACCGGGCTGGCCTCTAGAGAGAGGCCAGCTTCTGCCTGCCGAGTGCTGGGTGTTAGGTCTCAAACCTGGTACAAAGAGCTGAGGGGCCTGTGGAACAGCGAGGCAGATGCTGGCCTCCAGGTTCTCCCTGCAACCCCCAGTCCTGTTATGCGTCCTCCTGGCTGGCATACCCGCCCCCAACCCCTACCCAGCCCTTACCCTCCATGTCCTGCCCTATATAACCCAACCATTTTGCTTACCTGCCCCTTTGTCTACCCTCTTTTGGGCCTTGTGGCTGCTGCACCTAGTTCCCCCCTCTTTCCTGTCTCCTCACACCCCCACCCCGGGCTCAGGGACATGTCCACTCTGGATTCTCCCAGATGTCCCTGCCTCTGGCTACATTCTCCCACATATCTATAATAAACCTCCTCCTCACCATACCTAGGACCAGCCATGTTCCTTTCCTTTTTATTTATTTTTTTCATCCATCTGGTGCTGATACCTGGGACAAGCCATGTTCTTTTCCAGTGTGTGCCACTGCCCAGCTTGAGCATCGATAATGTGAGAGATAACTGGCCTCGCCGGGCGGTGGTGGCGTACGCCTTTAATCCCAGCACTTGGGAGGCAGAGCACAAAGCTGCACATGGAGAAACCCTGTCTCGAAAAACCAAAAACAAACAAGAAAGAGATAACTGGCCTCTTCATGTTGGGTGCTTTTGTTATACTGGTTTACGCTGTTGTCATAAAATCAGATTCAGGTCCTGAATTTTGACAAAACTTCAAGGCTATTTTATATGCAGTAAAACTTTGAGTAATCAAAACATATCAATAATATATCACATATAAACTATTATATACTATATATACATGGATACATTTGATAGAAGAGAAAACAGAGCTGGGCAGTGGCGCACGCCTTTGATCCCAGCACTTGGGAAGCAGGCGGGTCTCTGTGAGTTCGAGGCCAGCCCAGGTTGCAGAGTGAGTTCCAGGAAAGGCTCAAAGCTACACAGAGTAACTCTGTCTCGAAAAACAAAAACAAAAAACAAAAAACAAAAAAGAGAGAGAGAAAGAAAACAACAGATCAGAATGCATTGCACTTGGTTTAGATAAGTATCTGCTTTCTTTTTTTTCTCTTTCCTTTTATTTTTTAAAATTGAGAGAGAAAGGGTCTCTCTACAGAGCTGTGGCTGTCCAGGAACTCACTCTGTAGATCTGCCTGTCTCTACCACCTGGAATTAAAGGTATGTGGAGCCACCATGCCTAGCCTGGTTTGGATAAGTATTTCATGAAGTTTGTTTTCTATCTGCTTGTTCATATGTGGGTTCCTGTGCTTTATTTCAAAGGTCACAGTTTAAAATGTTTGAGACCATTTTGCTGGGACAGGTCACACAGTCACATAGAAACTGAGATCTAACCTAAGGCTGCAGCCAGCTAGATTAGGCTTAGTGAATAAAGGTGCTTGCCATCAAGACTCACGACCCAAGTTCAATCCCTAGGACCCACCCAGTGAAAGGAGAGAACCAACTCCCATAAATTGTCCTCTGACATGTATGGTGGCATGTTTGTACCCCCCATAAATAAATAAATGTGCCAGACGGTGGTGGTGCATGTCTTTAATTGCAGCACTCGGGAGGCAGAGGCAAGTGGATCTCTGTGAGTTCGAGGCCAGCCTGGTCTACAGAGTGAGTTCCAGGAAAGGTGCAAAGCTACACAGAGAAACCCTGTCTCGAAAAATAAATAAATGTTAAATAAAAAGCATCTGTGAAAAGAGCTAAGTCAGGCGCGCGCGCGCGCGCGCGCGCACACACATGCACACACACACACACACACACACATGAGCTGCTGCCACGGGGCGGGGGGGGGGGGGGGGGTGTGGGGAGCAGGCTGCTGAGTACCCTTGGGAGAGGAGCCTGGCCTGGGCCAGTGAGACAGTACGGAAAGGGGAGGGGTGGGTCTCTGTGTGCTCTCTGTGCACAGAGGTCTGCACGGACAGCCCTGCACCATCGTCTTCCAAGAGTTATCTCAGTCTTACCACACCTGTTAGAAAAGCAGTCCTCTTTACAGCTGAGGAAGCTGAAGTTCTTACCTGCAGTCACCTTGCTGCTATGATGCAGACAAAAACTTGGCCTAGAACCCCAGGGTGCCCATTTTCAGCCCCTGCCCTTAAATCAGCAGACAGCTCCTCTTTAGCATATGAAAGAGGTCTAGGGTTGGCCCAGAATCGGTCAAGGTTGGCCAACCCCAGGATCCTGCCTGAGGATCCAGGGCAGGCAAGGTCAGAAGTGGAGGAGCCCAGATTTTGCGGCCCAGAGACCGGGACTGGTGGCTGCTAGGGTGGCAGCCTTTCCCAGCCCTGCTTCTGCTCACTGTCTGCTCTGCCATCGCAGAATATGCTGCTAATTATAACCAAACACAATGAGCAATCAGAGCCTGCTGCTGGTGGAGCTCTCCTTAAAGGTCTGGCAGGCTTTTCATTAGAACCTTCCAGTAGCCTAGAGGCAGTGCTCCCTCCTCCCCTCCCTCCTCTCTTCTCCTCCCTCATCCGTAGGTGCCTGGTACACCCAATGCAGTCAGTACAAGACTTACTTAGGTCCCACTGTGCCCAGTTCAGTGCACAGGCGGAATGGGAGCCAGGACTTTGTTCTTGCCTTGAGTAAGCTAATCATCTCCCCAGCAGTCTCTTGATTAGAATAAAAAGGCCCAGCCTAAAGGAGCCATGGGTCAGGAGAGTTTTCAACATCCTGTGTCCTTGGCTGCTCTTCTGGGGCCTTTCCTTGCACATTTGTGAACATTTATTCCAGCACAAAAGTGCTCACTGGAGTGGTGCTGATCTCTGCAGGATATACCAGGGAGGGGAACCCTTCCCAAATCTTGGGGGATACAAACCTGAGTCAATAAATATACGCATGAAGTCATTATAGACCTTGGAACCTTTCTTAAATGTTTATTTTGAGGACTCAGGGAACTGGAAAGGATGCAAGAAGAAGAACAGCCTGAGATCCCGGATCATCTTTCTCGAGCTGTTTCTGGGCCAAACCCATAGTTCTTGGTCCAGAGTGATAAGGTTTCCATCTTGGCCCCTTTACCCTGTTGCCCTTCCTGACACCTAAAGTCTTGCAGGTATCAGCAGCAGGGAAGCTCTCTCTTGTGTCCCTGCTGGAGAGGCTTTACCCACAGTATTAGTCATTTCTCTTGTTACTCAGACAAAATGCCTGACAGAAGCAGCTTAAGGGAGGGAGATAGATGAGAGGGAGCCTCTCACCTCTTGGCCAATCAGGACAGCAGAGAGCTCAGGTAGGAACATCCTACCCTAGTGACTCACTTCTATTAGTCCCCAGGTATCAAAGGCTCTACAACTCCCGAGACCGTGCCACCGGCAGGTCACCACATGCTCACTCACGTGAGATTGTGGGAGAGCCTTCAGATTCAAGCCACAGCACCTGCTGTTGTCCAAGCATGGTAAGGTTTTAGTTGGAAATTCATCAAGACATTATTCCTCTGGGGAATCAGCATGGAGTAAAGGATGGTTGGGTCATATTCCTTGAGGATTCTCCAAAGCCTCATGTGGCACAGTGCCAACCCAGAGCAGCACAGTGATGACACATACTGTGGAAAGGATGAAGGACCGGAGCCTCATGAGAGGACATCTAGGCCTAGTCTGCCCTTTCCGGGAGGTAATACTTTCAGTTTTAAAACTAGACAAGCCTGGCGGTGGTGGTGCACTTGGGAGGCAGCCTCCAGGGTGTGGAGATTACAGGAATGCATCTCCATACCTAGCTGTAGGAGAAGGCAATTCAAGTCTTGAAGGGGCTATATGGCAGAGGTTGACCTTGAACTGTCTCGTCTCTACCTTTCAAATGGTTGGATACCAGACTTACACCATCAAGTCAAATTTTTAGGGCTGTTATGGATTGAACCTAGGGTTCCATACAAGCTAGGCAAGCACTCTACCATCTACCAACTGAGCTACCATATCCATCCCCAAGCCAAGATGGCATTTTATTTTATTTTACTTTTTTAAAAATTTATTTATTTATTTAAGACAGGGTCTCACTATGTAGCTCTGGCTGACCTGGGACCCACTATGAAGGCCAGACTGGCCTTGAACTCAGAGATCTGCCTGCCTCTGCTTCCCTAGTAATGGAATTGAAATGTCTCACCACACTTGGCCCACACACAGATTCTTAAAAAAAAGCGGGGGGACATAGATATGGTCAGTGTCTTAGTTAGGATTTCTATTGCTGTGAAGAGGCACCACAATCATGGCAACACTTTTTTTTTTGGTTTTTCGAGACAGGGTTTCTCTGTGTAGCTTTGCACCTTTCCTGGAACTCACTTGTTAGCCCAGGGTGGCCTCGAACTCACAGAGATCCACCTGGCTCTGCCTCCCAAGTGCTGGGATTAAAGGTGTGCGCTGCCGCTGCCGCCACCACCACCACCACCACCCAGCCACTGCAACTCTTATAAAGGAAAACATTTAATTGAGGGGCAGCTTACAGTTTCAGAGATTTAGTCTGTTATCATCATGGTAGGGAGCAGACAGATGTGGTACTGGAGAAGGAGCTGCTACATGTTGAAATGTAGGTCACAAGAAGTAGACTCTCACTGGGCATAGCCTGAGCACATATGAACCCTCAAAGCCCACCCCCATAGTGACACACTTCCTCCAACAAAGCCACACCTCCTAACAGTGTCATTTTCTTTCAAACCACCACAGTCACTAAATACATAGAACAGGATTGGAGAGGTGGCTCAGAAGTGAAGAGCACCGGCTGCTCTTCCAGAGGTCCTGAGTTCAATTCCCAGCAACCACATGGTGGCTCACAACCATCTGTAATGAGATCTGGTGCCTTCCTCTGTATATATAATAAATAAATCTAAAAAAAAAAATATGACGGGCGGTGGTGGCACACACCTTTAATCCCAGCACTCGGGAGACAGAGCCAGGTGCATCTCTGTGAGTTCGAGGCCAGCCTGAGCTACAGAGTGAGTTCCAGGAAAGGCACAAAGCTACAGAGAAACCCTGTCTCAAAAAAAAAAGAAAGAAAAAATAAATAAATAAAATAGAACAAAGGTTGATGTTACCAGTCACATCAAACTACAGAGTAAGTTTTCATCTATCAAAAGATTTAAGATCAAGATTTTTATTACTGGTAAAAATCTAAACTGCTTTAGTCTCTCTGCAGAGAAATTTGATTCCAAATTTAAAAACAAGATCCTGGGGAGATGGCTCAGCAGTAAAGAGCATATCACTTTTTCTGAGGACCCAGGTTTGATTCCTAGCATGGAGGCTCACAACCCTTTGAAACTCTAGTTCCAGGGGATCCTATGCAGCCTTCTGACCTCCTTAGACACTTGGCACACAAGTGCTGCACATAAATACATGCAGGCAAAACACTCCGGTACATAAAACAATACGTAAGCATAAAAAAAGAACAATTGCAAAAATAAAAAAGAATTAAAAAAAAAAAAGAACAATCGCAAAAGCAAACTTTACTGCTTCTGTGTGATGCTGGATGTGGTGCCCAATGCCTTTAATCGCAGCACTCAGGAGGCAGAGGCAGGCAGATCTATGTGAGCTCCAGGCCACCCTGGTTTACAGAAAGAGAACTCTAGAGAGTCATAAAGTGAGATCCTGTCTCAAAAACAAAAAATACCTGTGTACTGAAACCAGTCGATTTCTTGAGATTTGGCCTTCAGGAGGTTAGAGATCTACGTTTGGGGTACTGTACAAAGATACCACTTCATAATAAAGCCCCAAACAGCTTGACCACACAACTGCCATGACAGGCTTAGAGGCCCAGACACAGCTTCTGTAACAGGCTTACTGGCAGGTAACACCCAGATCCAGAAAAAGCCACGAGCTGACCCCACCAAGAGAGGGCCTGCACCTAAGGGGAAATACCTGACATTCCAAACATTCCCTATACCCCTGACAAATGTCAGCCAATCAGGGTCCTACAATAAAAGCTCTACCCCAACAGGGCTCAGGGCACTCTGCTCTCTCCACTTCATCATCGGACAGAGTCTAAGCTCCGATCTTGAAAAGAAAAGCTCTTTGCTTTTACATATAGGATTTGGTCTCTGTGGTGGTCTTTTGGGGGCCCCTGCAATCTGGGCATAGCACAAATTGGAGGCAAACTAAAATTTCCTCTCAGGAAGCCAAATACAAAATAAAACAACAACAACAAAACAAAACAAAAAAACTAAAAAAAACAGGGTTGGGGACTTAGCTCAGTGGTAGAGCACTTGCCTAGCAAGCACAAGGCCCTGGGTTCAATCCTCAGCTCCAAAAAACAAAAACAAACAAACAAACAAACAAACAAAACAACCCAAAACCCAAATGTCAGTCTTTAGCAAAGCAATCAACTCCCTTTGTTCTGCCCTCAGTTCTCAGTTTATGTCCCACAGCCTCTATCTTAGACTCAAATAGTTCTTTCCCGAAGAAGAATGTGACCATTAGTCCTCAGGATATTTTTTCCCCAGTCATTCTTAGCTTGCACAACTCACAGGCTGCTCGGTGCTTTTGGAATAAATTCGGTCAGGGCATTTTTTGTTGTAAGTGATGGAAACCATTTCAGACTGAAGGAGCATGAGGCAGAGGATGAGGAGGAAGAATGGGAGCAGATATCAGTGAATGTTGGCACCTCATCTAAAATGCCTTGGCTTGAGGCAGCACATAGTGAGTGATACATGCCTTTGATCCCAGCCCTAGGGAGGTAGCCAGTGAATCTCCGAGCTGGAGGCCAGTCTAGTCTATAGAGTGAGTTTCAGAACAGCAGGGACTATATAGTGAGGCCCTGTGGATAAAATTAAAAGCAAATAAAAATGCCTTATGGGGCTGGAGAGATGGCTCAGCAGCCAAAAGCACTGGTTACTCTTTGTTTATTTATTTTGGTTTTTCCAGACAGGGTTTCTCTGTGTAGCTTTGCACCTTTCCTGGAACTTGCTTTGGAGACCAGGCTGGCCTTGAACTCACAGAGATCCTCCTGGCTCTGCCTCCCGTGTGCTGGGATTAAAGGCGCTCGCCACCAACGTCTGGCATGGCTACTCTTACAGAGGACCTGGGTTTGATTTCTATCACCACCACTTGTAAGTAACTCCAGTCCCAGGGGATCCAAAGCCTTCTCTGGCCTCTGTGAGGACACTAGGCACAAACTTGGTGCACAGATATAATGCAGACAAAATACCCATGCATATAAAATAATAAAGGGAATACTTGGGAGGCAGAGGCAGGTGGATCTCTGTGAGTTTGAGGCCAGCCTGGTCTACGTAGCCAATGCCAGGACAGCCAGGGAGACATAGTGAGACTCTGTCTCAAAGAACAACAAAAGAAAAAAGGAAAATATTTTGGGTTGGATCCTCCTTTAATAGCCTGCTTTCTTTCATTTAAGGCAATTCTGACTTTGACTGTCTCCTTGGATCCTTAGGCTGTGTGCCTATTGGCAAGTCATTTAACCATTCTGTCAGTGACTTCCCCTGTAACAGAGTATCTCACATCATTTATCACCTTCTAGACAAGTTGTGGTAATAACAAATATACTTTAGAAATTACATGTACACATTAGTTAGTTTGTACATGGGAGGGATTCAGTTGTGCCATAGAGCATGCACGTGTGGAAGGCAGAGGATAGCTTGTGGGAATCTGTTCTCTGCTTCTGCCCTGTGAGTACTGAAGATCAAACTCAGGTCTTCACTTGGTGTCCAGTCCCTTCATGCACTAAATCATCGGGCCAGCCTCATATTTTGTTTTTGTCCCCAGCTCCTGACACAGCTCCTAAAAACCTAAGAATTTCCAGTTGTTTTTTGTTGATGATGATCCTAAGAAGCCACCTTAATCACTGAGTTTATCATAATGAGGCAGAGAGTGGGCGTCATTACCAGCCTTTCCTACATTCCTCCAGCGGCAGAGACCACTCCTCCCTACCACTGAGTCCTCCATACCATCACCTCGTTGGCTTCTCAGGTTCCATCACAATAGACACTCCGATGTAAGCTGGCTGTCCTGTCATACACTATAATACTACTCCAGGGCTGGAGACTGACACAGGACGATTGAAAGTTCAAGGCCACCTTGGTCTAAGGGTTCAGACCATCCATAAAAAAGAAACAAACAAACAAAAAGGCTAAGAATGTATACTGTATCAAGCTGATAATAGGAAAAAGAAAACAAAACTCAAAGGCAAACAAAACCAACACTGACACATAGTCTGGACCTTTGTGTGATGTTAGACTAGATCTGCATGGTTTTTGAAACTTGTATTAGTCTGCTTAGTTAGGCTGTCATAGCAAAATACCACATGCTGAATGGCTGAAACCATCAGTTTATTCTCTCACAGTTCTGAGGCCAGAAATTGAAGATCAAAGTTCTGGTCAGCTCAGTCTCTGCTAAGGACTCACTCTCTCCCCATGGTGTTTCCTGAGCGCATGCATTGACAGAAGGCCGCCAGTGGCTGCCCAGAGAGTGCCTTGAGCTCTCATCTTAAAGGACAGGACTCATAGGATCTGGTGGCCCACATCTTTCATCTCAGCACTTGGGAGACAGAGGCAGGCAGATCTCCACAAGTTAGAAGCTACATAGTGAGAACTAGTCTTTTTTTATAAATATATTTATTTCTGTTTTATGTACATTGGTGTTTTGGCATGGGTGTCCTGAAACTGGAGTTATAGACAGTTGTGAGTGGCCATGTGGTTGCTGGGAATTGAACCTGGTCCTCTGGAAGAGCAGTCTGTGCTCTTAACCGATGAGCCATCTCTCCAGCCCTGAGAACCAGTCTTTAAAATTAAATTAAATTAAAAAAAAGGACAGGATTCTTGGAGCTGTGAAGGTGGCTCAGTAGGTAAGAGCACTTACTATGAAGGCAAGAGGACCCAAGTTCAAATTCCTTAGGACCCACAGAAAGGCTGGGGATGGCTACATATCCTGTAACCTGTGTTGAGGGTTAGGTGGAGATAGGGCTCTAGCTCTACCAGCCAGCAGCTAACCTAGCCAACAGTAAGCAGTTCACTGAGATATCCTCTCTCAAAAGAAACCAAAAAACCTAAATGCCTTTAATCCCAGCACTCAGGAGGCAGAGGCAGGCGGATCTCTGAGTTCAAGGCCAGACTCATCTACAAAAGAGTTCCAGGTCAGCCAGGGCCACACAGAGGAACTTTGTCTCAAAAAAAAAAAACAACATCAACAACAACAACAAAAACCCAAAACAAAACAAAAATACCCAAACCAACTAGCCAAACAAAACCCACTAAGATAAACTAAGAGTAGTAGAGGAAGACATCAGAATCATTCTCTGACTTCCACATGCATGCACAAGGGTACATACAGTCAGATACACAAGTGTGTATAACACACACACACACACACACACACACACACACACACACACACACGACTCCTATCAGAGCAGAGTCCTGCCTCTGTGATTTCATTCATCATTCATCCTTATAGTCATACAAGGATAAAATGACATTCCTATCAATGATGGGCCATTCATAGGGTGGAAGTCCCTTAAGATTATATTACCTAATGACACCATGATCATCGAGGAAACTCTATAAAATTGCCTACTGACACATCTCTCAGAATGTGTCTTTATCGTAGCAGTACTTGAGGGGCTGGGGATGTAACTCATAGAGTGCATGAAGCCCTGGGTTTAAACACTGAATATAAAGTAGGTATGGTTTCTCAGTCTCTCTTTCTCTCATTTTTTTTTTGGGGGGGGGAGTTTCTCTACATAGCCCTGGCTGTCCTGGAACTCATAAGGCTGGTCTTGAACTTACAAAGAATCACTTGCCTTTGCTGCTAAGAGCTGGGATCAAAGAGGTGCACCACCGTGCTAGACCAATGCTGTTAATCCTTGTGGTTGCTTACGTGACGTAGCCTCTCTTCCCAGGCCTCCACATAGCTCTACCCACATCTCACTTTCAGCTTATGACATCATTTTCTTCCCACTTGGAATAAAGAAATCAGAAAATAGTCCTTATCCAACACCAAAAATACCTACTTCCCTTGGGCAGACCCACACATGATGTCTTCCCTCTGTGAATGGACCATCCATGCGTCTGTCTGTGGCCAGCCCCTCCCCTTGTACAGGATTCTCTTCCCCTCTTGCTTATCACAGGCATCACTCTGGCAATTACCCTCTCATCTGCATCATCAAATGTTCTCTCTCAAGGGGATTGTTCTCATCAGCATACTAATGGGATATAAAAACTCATCTTCAAAAAAAACTTCCATTCCCCCTCATTCACGTCACCATTTGTCTGCTAACCACGCTTAACCACAGTTTAAAAATATCTATACTGAGCATGATGCTGCTCACCTCTAATCTCAGCACTTGGGAGACAGAGGCAGGTGGATCTCTGTGAGTTCCAGGCTAGTTGGGACTACACATAGAGACCCTATTTCAAACCAAACAACAGCACATTTATACTAGGGGGTGGTGGTGCTGGAGAGATGGCTCAGAACACAGAGGGGCTCTTGCAAATGACCTGGGTTTGATTCCCTGCACTCACATCCTGGGGCTCCCAACTCCAGCTCCAGGAAAATCTGACGTCCCTGTGATCTATGAGCACCTGCACACCTGTACACACACACACACACACACACACCCCACAAAATTTTAAATGGTAAGAATAGTAGCTGAGAAGATGGCTCAATTGTTAAGATCATTGGTTGGCTGTTTTTCCAGGAGACCTGGGTTTGATTTCCAGCACCCAAATGGCTGATCATAACCACCCATAACTCCACTCCTCGGGGAGCTGATACCCTCTTCTAGCTTCTGTGGACACTAGAAATGCTTGCGGTACACAGACATACAGGCAAACACTCAAAACATAAATAAAAAGATTTTAGATGATAATAAACCTCTACAAAAGGAAAAGTTATATCTACAGTTTCTACTTCCTCACTCTCTCTCTCTCTACACTCCAAACAGGCTTCTATCCCAACTGTGACATCAAAACCCTGTTTCCTGAGGTCCCCAACGACTTCCATGTGACAGATTTGAGGGTTTATCTGCCATTCTTGCTCAACCCGTCCTTTTTGTCTTCATCACATTCTTCAGTTGCTCCCAGGACTCTGGAGTCATCCTCCTGCCTCACTAGCTGCTCCTTCTCCACCTATTTGTCTAGACCCACTCTCTCCCTTCTCTTTTGTTTCCTGGTTTTTCAAGACAGGGTTTCTCTGTACAGCCCTGGCTATCCTGGAACTCACTTCCTAGATCAGGCTAGCCTTGAACTCAGAGATCCACCTGCCTCTGCCTCCCACATGAGTGCTGGGATCAAAGGCGTGCGTCACCACGATGTGTTTCTTTCTCCCTTTTTGTAGTCCTGAAAGATAGAGTTTGCCTCGGGTTTAACTCTCTGTATCTTCTGCTCTCCTCTCTGTCTGCTGTGTGACCTTGTCTGCTTCCACCTCCCTCGTTTCTCTAAGCCAGAATGAGCAGCCTTTCTTCCTTCTGGGCTTCTGTGCATGGGTGCTTACGTATGTATGTGTGTGGTGTGCACGCACCCTAGACATGCGTTAATGCACGTAGAGGCCAGAGGTCAACGGAAGACACTGACCTCAGCAGCTCCCTAGCTTGTTTTGGTGCAGGGTTCTTTTGTCAAGATAGCTGGCAGATTTGGAAGGTATCCACTGTTTCTGAGTCTCCAGCTGTGGTATGGCCAGCATGTGGCCACCACCATAGCAGACTTTTTATATGGGTGCTGGGGATCAAACACAGATCCTCATGCTTGCACGGCCAGCACTTTACTGACAGATCTGACCTGCCAGCCCCACTTTCGGTACATCTTTCTCCAGTTCTCAGACTTTTTCTTCCTTCCCTTGGTATTCAGTGTACTCATACTCAAGGGGAAGAGCTAGGACTGAAACATCGTCCAGTGGGTTTAGTGCAGCATCTTGCATGTAATGGAAATATTAATCAAATTGAACCTCTTTCAGGAAGCAGTATTTACACTTGGCCTTAAGGCAAAGTTACCCTTCCCTTCCAGTGATGTGTCAAGCCGGAAGACAGTGTGTTTAAGTCTGATCAGTTCAGGCATGGGAGCGGGAATGTATGTGGATCCAGGGTAGGGAAAGGCTTTTCCAGAATCGCTGGAGTTTGCTGAGGGCTGACTTGGTCTTCTTTTGGGACATAACTGAGTTTTCTGTTTTGACCTTGTGGAGATGCTGGAGTGCTAGAGAATGGTAGCTTTGGGCATGTGAAAGCTCTGGATATGAGAGGAAGGGACTTTAAGGAAACACTGCAAAGTGACCTTATCACTTCAAAAGATAAAACTAAATAAACTAACCTAAAAAAGAAAAGAAAAGAAAAGAAATAGGGAAACACAAAACTAAGCTGGAGCCTGGCAGTGGTGGTACACGTCTTTAATCTCAGCACTTGGGAGGCAGAAGCAGGTGGATCCTGTGAGTTTGAGGCCAGCCTGGGTTACAAATCAAGTTTCAGGACAGCCAGGGCTACACACAGAGAAATCCTGTGTCATAAAAACAAGCAAACCCTAAGCTAGATATGGTAGCCCATTCACATGTAATGCCAGCACTTGGAAGTGGATGTGGGAGAAACAGAATACTGAGTTTGGAGCCAGCCTGGCTACATGAGACTGTCTAAAACAATTTAAAAGACAAAATGATTGAATTTCCTTTTAAAGTTACTTTTAGTTATTGAAACTTTTTTCTTTAATTGTGGGGATGGGGCTGGAGAGAGGGCTCAGAGGTTAAGAACACTGACTGTTCTTCCAGAGGTCCTGAGTTCAATTCCCAGCACCCACATGGTGGCTCACAACCATCTGTAATGAGATCTGGCACCCTCTTCTATATACATAATAAATCAATAAATCTTAAAAAAAAAAATGTGGGAATGGTCAGCATGACCAAGCACAGGTGGAGGGCAGAGGACCATTCTCTTTCTCTGTGGTGAGTGAATGCATGCATGTCTCTGCCTTCATCTCTGTCTCTGTGTGCACAAGCACCTCTCGGTGTGTGCACGAGTGTCTCTCCACGTGTGCATGAACGCATCTCCATGTGTGCTTGCTCCAGTCCCTCTGTCTCTCTCTGTGTGCACCTGTGCACCTCTTTCTCTGCCTCTCTCTGTGCAAGTGTGTGTCTGTCTGTGTATGTATGGCTCTGTGTCTTAGATGTAAGCCTACCAAACTATAAAATATGTAACTTGTCCAGAAACTTTCATCTTCTCTTTTACGGCCGTTTCTGCCCTTCTCCTGCCCTTCCAGGTGCCTCACAATTGTTCTACTCATCCCTTATCAGCTGGGAGCTGGGGGCCTTCCAGAGTCAGCTGTTAGAGGGATGTTCTTTGTTACAGTGGACACGTGCGGCTGGGGACTCTCTCAAGCACAAAAGTAGAAAACACTACTGGAATTTCAGGCCTTGAGACAAGCAAATGGTCGCAGAAGATGTCTTCTTGCAGGGGTAGGTCTTACCACATTGTGTAGAATATATTCATCAGTAGTTCTGCACCACAGCCCTTGCCAATGTGTGTTTCAGATATCTTCACGTAACCCATAACAAATGTTAAACTACAAAACTCTCAGAATAAAGAGCAAAAACATATACGGAGAGTGTAAATTTTTATGGAGTGTGCAATCTTTTTTTGGGGAAAAAATTATGAATGCATTCTCAGTATCAAGCCTCGCTGAGAGGCATGCTCTTCAAGCTGCAAGAGAAGCATCCGGAAATATGAGTTTGTCATGGAAACGCTGACAGGGCATCATCTGAGGGGCTGCTCACAGGTGCAGCCTGGAATGGCACAGCCTCTCAGGGTTTATTTCCATTCCAGCCTACAGAGTGAGTTCTTTCTTGTGTCCGGGCCCCGGGATAGTCTGAAGGTTTTCTGAGGAGTTCTTAGCAGGAGGGTAAGGGCTCTCAGATCCCTGGGGCTGTAAATAATCTTACTATCGGTTTCACTTCTGGGCGAGGGCACATCTGGAGAGGGCAGAGGGAAGAACGCAGAGGAGAGCACAACCCAGTCAGACATCATTTTCACGTCTGTATCCCTGTAGTCTGTAGTCCATTGAAATGCCTGAAGTTCTCTGTGTGTTATAGGAAAGCAAACAGGCTGATTATAAGGGGCTATGAACCTGGTCCACATTTTTGGGTAAATTGGGCAGCCTGCTGGTATAGGATTTAGGCCCGTCCACTGAGCCAATCACTGTGGCTGATACCAAAGGCCCTGGGGCAGGAGGTACAGGCTTTAACTTAGCTAGTAGGGAGAAAGCTGGAAAGGCCTTCCTCCTGGGAAAGGCTGTACAGAGACCACCTCTTGGTCTTGTCAAGACATGGGTGACTGACCTATCAGTGGACTGTGCCTTGTGTCCTTGAAGTTCTTGGTTCTTGACGACTGGGCCCCAGGAGCCCTCACAGGAGACAGAGACAAGCACAGGAGCTTCATGAAGTCAATGGGCTGGGCCTGGGTGGCACTGAGGGGGTTGCGTAAAAGATAAGGTTGACCCTGGAAAGCTTCCAACGGTTAAGAAAGTGAGTTTCCTCCGGCTCCCAGTCTAAACTGGGAGAAGAGTCCAAGGAGGACGAAAGAAAAAGACCCAGTCCACACATTGCTAAACTGACAATTAAAGGGAAAAAAATAATGAAAAACAACCACAAAACAAAACAAAACATTTTCCCATTCAGACTACAAAGTCCTGACCCACCAGCTCTTGAACTGAAGCCATGCACATTCCTTGGACTGTGGCAAGGGCTGAGGTGAAAGCAAGATCCCTCTATGGCCTTTGCCTCCCAGGCCCCGGCCGCAGCCTTCCACAGCTCTTCCTACCACACCCCTATCCACCCACCCACCCAGCCTGGCACTCCCTGGTGGGGGCTGCGGTGGTGGCGGCGGGGAAAAGGTTCTTGTGTCCTCGCCTGGTTCCAGTGGCCCTGCTAGGGGGCTGTTTGTACTAGCTGTTCGGATCGACCCAGGGCTGATCTCCAGCCATATCTGTTTTCTGTAACACGGATCCCACCTTGCCCCACCTGGAGCCTTTGGAGCTTGAGAGATATTCCAGAGCGCTCTGGCTCAACGTGAATGTGTTGCTCAGTGCACTAGGTGATCAGAGCCGACTTCTCTCCCTTTTCCCTCAGAGGTGTTGATAGTAACAGC
This sequence comes from Onychomys torridus, assembly GCF_903995425.1. Taxonomy (NCBI): domain Eukaryota; kingdom Metazoa; phylum Chordata; class Mammalia; order Rodentia; family Cricetidae; genus Onychomys; species Onychomys torridus. The sequence goes on along the minus strand of NC_050450.1, from coordinate 76,292,149 downwards.
AGCAGCAGCAGCAGCGAGCTGCCAAGTTGGCAGGAGAACAGAGCAGGCTGTGCACTGCAGATTGAGGGGGGCAGGGAGCAGCAAGCCAGCAGAGGGCTGGGCCAGGATGACAGTCTGTTTATCCTGGAAATTAAAAGGGTCCCTCCAGGCTGAGCCGCCAGCATCCCACCTGGGTTGGGGGTGGGATGGGGATGCTGTGGTTTGAAGGTAGAGGCCCCAAGGGAGGCCTGGGACTGATGATGCAGGTATAGCACCTAGGAGGCTCCCAGTTCTGCCTGTTGCCATAGTCAGTGGGAGGGACCTGCGGGCTGGCCCCAGGGGGCAATCCTGCAGGCCTCCCAGGCAGGGTGGAGATCACTTTTGTTCCAGTTCTGGGTAGAGGCAGTGGTTTGCAAGCCAGAATGGCTATGGGACACAAGGGGAGCTATCTATTGCGAATCTACTTCCTCTTAAAGATGGGGACAGTGAGGGACACTTAGAAGGGCGGGCACTCATTCTCTGTCAATCAAACAGACCTGAGGATCTCAGGAGAGTCATTCAGTTTCCTGGGGCCTCCACAGTTAATGAGATCTACTTCAGAGCTTTGGGTGAAGATTCAACGGAATCAGCATAGCCAAAGCTTACTACAGGCAATGTTCTAAGAGCTTTATGGATGGCAGTGCTCTTGGTCTTCCCGTAGGTTTTTATGGGTGCTATCAGCATTCCCATTTTATTAAGGAAGCAACTGAGACACAGGGTCCGTAAGTAACTTATTCAAGGCCACAGAGCTAGTGAGGAGCAAAGTCGAAGACTTTGAGCCCCGTTGTGTGTCCTGTAGGCTGATGTTCCCAGCCTCTGTACACACTGACTTCCTAGTACAACCTAGCTTTGGGCATAGTGGTTAGCACAGGACATTTAATAAGTGCCAGCTACCACCATGACACACAGGACCCAGGGATTTTGTGGGGCCTTAGCACCCCACCCATCTTTGGTCTCCACTCCATGTTTGTCTTAGAAGTTAGAGGACTCCTCCCCCGACATGCTGCTGGCCTTGCCTGGTTCTCTGATCCTCTATTCCTCTCATCCTCAAAGCAGAACAGACTTCTCAGCTTCCTCCGGTTACCCTCAGCCTGCAAAGAAAACACAGTCTGCTGTGTCGGCTGCCAGCTCCTCTCTGGTGACAGCCACAACCCCTATGTTGGGCGCCAGCCCCAGCCTGTGTTTCTGGGTAGAGCCAGGAGCCTGGGGCTGGACCTCAGGGCCCTACTGGAGAGAAAGGGCTGGGCACTCTAAGTGTGGGCCTCTGCACCAGAGTAGCCTGGAACTTTCTGTTTGTCTGTCTTCTTCTTCTTCTTCTTCTTCTTCTTCTTCTTCTTCTTCTTCTTCTTCTTCTTCTTCTTCTCTCTCTCTCTCTCTCTCTCTCTCTCTCTCTCTCTCTCTCTCTCTCTCTCTCTCTGTGTGTGTGTGTGTGTGTGTGTGTGTGTGTGCTGTGGCGTATTGGGCAGGTGCCTTCCTACCAAGCTCCGTTTCTAGTCCTTGGTGTTCTTTGAGACCCTTGAACTCACTGAGTAATCCTACTGACTTCTGATTCCTGGTCCTCCTGTACCCACCCCCTGAGTGCTGGAATTAGGGGCAGGGACCACTAGGTCCAGGTATTATAGATTGTAGGGTCAGGAATCCATTGTTTACTACCAAGCACAGTATGTACACCTGTACTCTCAACCTTTAGGAGGCTGAGGTTGGGGGGATCAGGAATTCAAGGCCAGCCAGGGCTACACTGGAGCAGGTCTCAAAGCAGCTTTGTAAACTAGTGACCGGCTTTCCAGGTCTGCTAAACCTGGAAACTAAACTACTGCTAAACTGTGCTACTGGCTACTTTTGCCTCTTGCAAGGGACCAGTCAGATAATTCCGTGCCACTTCCTGGGGGTACTAAAGCTACTTTCTGTCAGGTCAAGCCAGAGCCAAATGCCTGGTTGCCAACTACCTCCTAGGCAGAGCACCATCCTCGGACAATCAAGCCCGCATCCTCAGTGCTGGGGCTGGGAAGCACAGTATAGATGTCTCAAAACAACACTGTTGCTCACATGTGTACTGAGGAGGGCTGATGGTGGGGAGTTACAGAGCCATCATCCTGATGGCCTCCTTCAGACAAGAGGACAGAGGCTAAGCTGAATGGTGGGGCGCACACCTTTAATCCCATTACTTGGGAGGCAGAGGCAGGTAGATCTCTTGAGTTTGATTGAGGCCAGCCTGGTCTACAGAGTGAGTTCCAGGACAGCCAAGGTTACACAGAGAAATCTTGTCTCAAAAAAACAAACAACAAAAAAGGATAGATGACTTAGGATGTTACATAGGAGTGGTCCACGTGAGTAAAACCCTGCCATGGTAACTCACAGGGAAACCTCATTCTAAACATCACATGCACAGATCAGAGAGCAAGTGGGAGGTCTCCTAGTCAGAGACTTGAAGGAATTCACCAGGACAGAGTAACTGAGGACAAAGAGGGCTGGCATAACCCTACAACTCCTTTCTACATGCTAACCATCCCAGCAACACTGAACAGCCTTTAGTTCTGGGGGCAACTCACGCCATGGCCAGAGTGGAGGGGAAACTGAGGCAGCAAAGCAGAGGAGAGCTCCAAGGAGTTTCAAGGTGCACTCAGAAGGTTGTTGTCTATCTCCACACAGGAATGGCCACCACTTTGGTCTGGGGGTGTTTGTTGGAGGTTTGCTCTTGTTGCAGTATTCAGGGGTCTCTTTGGCCTTACCAGGCTGTAGAGAGGCAAGAAAGCAGTCAGGGTCAAGGCGACTCAGAAGCCAGTGTTGGTTCAAACTTCAGGAGTTTGAGCCCAAGTGGTTTATTTTAAACATATTTAAGCACAGGACAATTTGGTGAAAACTATTCTGCTGATAATTAACTCAATCCCTCATGCACAATAAAGCATACATACATCCCTTTGAGGAACAAAGTAAGCTAAATACACACCAGATGTGACTCCATCAAAACTCTGTGTAAAGTCCATAAAGATGGGTTCTGTAGATTGAGAAAAACAAGCTTATGATAGGGTCTGGGGGAGGATCTGGTGCCGGAAAAATCTCTGGCCATATAGTAGTGCAGAGGTCACCAGGCTAGGGAGCACATCTGCTCCAGCTTTCTGGGCAGATAACAGGTATTGCATTCCTCTCCTTGAAGGAACAACCCTGTGTGCTAACATTCCACATTCCCTTAGTGCTTATAGTGCGCTCAAAGTCCTCCATGCCTCCTACAGTCGTTGAGAAGTCATGGACAAAAAGAAATGCCTTCCGGTCAACTCGCTGGTTCATACATGGCTGTTTTGTGAAGTCAATTACTGGAGTCTTAGTGTCTTACGCTCAGAAATGCATCTTCTCCTTCAGACCTTCTCATTTACAACCCACACGAAGAAGGATTCTGAAGTGGTTATAATGGGGGATAGAGGAGTGGGGCTCAATTGCTTTCCTCTTCCTGCTGATTCTATGTGGTCTAAGCCACTGTCCAAAGAAAGTCACGAAGTCTGAGGAGGTGAGAAGCAGAAGGCCAGAGCTGAACACAGAGGGCAGAGCGTACCAGGAGGGAGAGAATAAAGGAGGCCATGATGAAGGACGGGCGCAGCCTGCCTATGAGAGACTGATAGGAGAGGGTGGAGGAAAAAGCTCATTTCTCAGCTCTTGACCTCTTGGGTGAGGGCATATAGAGGCCAGCACAGAAGCAGAGGCATGCCTGAGATGACTCTTAAGAGTTCTCTCCCTTCGGAAACTTCTGAAGAAAGTCAGGATGTTCAGCAGAAGTGGGTCGAGGTTCCATTCTCCCAAGGAAGCTCTGTGCTGGAAGCACTGTGTTTTATGTTGCCTCTTCACTTATTTATGAGGCTATCGATTATAATGCAGCTTTTCCACAGGCTCCTGAGGTAGCATGAGTTAGGAGAAGAACAAAAGAAAGCTAACTTAATTTGCTCTGGAGGTGTCAGAAGCTTGGGCAGGCCATCTGCCTTACCTGCCTCCATTACTTTTTCCCATATTCCTTTCCTACATCCTCGGAGGCATTCACATGACCTGAGGGTTGAGAGCTGTGAATGGCCCTTTGTATTCATTTTTCCCTTCTTTTCTTTTTCTTTTTCTTTTTTGAGCTGAGGACTGAACCCAGGGCCTTGTGCTTGCTAGGCAAGCACTCTACCACTGAGCTAAATCCCCAACCCTTTTTTTTTTTGGTTTTTTGAGACAGGGTTTCTCTGTGTAGTTTTGGTGCCTGCCCTGAAACTCAATCTGTAGACCAGGCTGGCCTCGAACTCACAGAGATCCTCCTAGCTCTGCCTCCTGAGTGCTGGTTCTAAAGGTGTACGCCATCACTGCCCGGCTGTATTCATTTCTTTACCTGTTGCTATAATTAAAATACTCTGACAAAAGCAAGTGAAGGGGAAAGGGCTTACCTTTGGCTTGCTGTTCAAGGGTACAGTCCCCCACAGTGGGGAATCAAGGTAAAAGATGCTTCAAGCAGATGTTCACATCACATCCATCCATAAGCAGAGAGAATTCCAGCCAGGGAATGGTGCTACCCAAGTGGACAGGTTTTCCTGCCTCAATTAATGCAGTCAAGATAATCCCTACAGGGATGGAAAGATGGCTCAGCCTTTAAGAGCACTTGTTCTTGCAGAGAACCCAGGTTCAATTCCCAGTACCCACATGACAGGTAGCAACCACTCCCAACTCAGGGCATTCAACACCCTCTTTCATGGGCTCACATAAGGTACACACAAACATACATGCAGGCAGAATACTAAAATCACATAAAATAAATCTAAGAGAGAGAGAGACAGAGAGAATGAATCCCCTTATAGGCACTCTCAGAGGCCTGTCTCCCAGGTGATTCTAAATTCTATCAAGACATTGACCATCACACCCCTTTCTCAGACCTAACTATTCTGGAGTTCCTTTTAGTATTTAGATCCCACCCCAACATTTCAAGTCCTAAGAGGTCAGGCATTGGTAGAGTTGAGATGTCACAATTCTCAACTGTGAAGGACCCCTGAGGTCTTACTAATAAAACCATCTTCTTCTTCTTTTTTTTTTTTTTTTTTTTTTGAGCTGAAGATCGAACCCAGGGCCTTGTGCTTGCTAGGCAAGTGCTCTACCACTGAGCTAAATCCTCAACCCCAAAACAGAGGCCAAGGAGAGGTGGCAGGAAGTGAGCCAAGTCAACAGAGCGAGAATGGCGGTGCCCTGAGCCCATCCTCCAGGTGACAACTCTTCAGTGAGGCTCCTCTCACTTGAAATGGCCCTCAGAGTCTCAGTGCCTGCTTGTCCTTAGCTTGGGGCTAACGGCTTCTGACCCTTGCTCTCCTTTGCATCCTCCCAGCAAAGATTCTCCTCATTTGTGTTGGGCAAAGTCTTTGCCCTCAGTGGGCTTCACTTCCAAATAGGACCAAAGAAGCTTGGGACAGTGGTCATGAACCTGATCGGCCTGTCAGGGGCTTCTGCTTCCATCTCCTCATTGGCCACCTGTCCAGAGGCCTGTCCTAGTCTTTTTCTATAGTCCTCACCGTCCTGGGATTTACCATGTAGACCAGGCTAACCTTGAACTCACAGAGTCCCCTTCCTCTGCTTCCCAAGGGCTGAGACTAAAGATATGCGCCACCACGCTCAGCCCTGTCCTAGGCAAGAAGCTTTTTCACTCTGGCTTTCTGGAGATGTGTGTTCTCCAGTTCCTATGAAAAGAAATGGCTCTTCTTGCTTCTAGGGACAGTCAAGTGTGCTGGCTAGATTTTTGTTGTTTTATTTTGTTTTGTTGTTGTTGTTGTTGTCGGTGACACAAGCTAAAGTCATCTATCTGGGAAGAGGGAACCTTAGCTGAGAAAATGCCTCCACTAGATTGGCCTGTAGGCAACTCTGGGGGCGTTTTGTTGATTCATGATTGATGCAGAAGGGTCCAGCTCATTGTGGGTGGGACGACCACTGTGCAGGTGGTCCTGGGATGTGTTAAAAACAAACCGAGCAGGCCATGAGGAGCAAGCCTGTAAGCATCATTCCTCTGCTTCAGTTCCTGTCTCCAGGTTCCTGCCCTGCTTGAGTTCCTGCCTCGGCTTCCCTCAGTGATGGACTGTGATCTGGACATAGAAGCCAAATAAACCTTCCTCTCAAGTTGGTTTTGGTCCATTTTATCACAGCCATAGACAGAGAACCAAGACAGCTGGAATGGACCTTTCTAGATGAGCGGAATCTAGAACACAGGCCAACAGCGAAGCAAATCCCCAGAACTGGCTCCCCAACTTTGGAGACCCTGTCATTCGACCTCATCGACTGTGACTCTAAATTTAGGGGTGTTGGCTGGTGCTAGGTGTTCGTCCTGTCTTGTGAAAATTGTCTGTGTCACTGTACTATTTTTTTTTAAAGTTTTCCAGAGCTGAAGACCAAACCCAGAGCCTCACACTTGCTAGGCAAGCACTGTACCACTGAGCTAAATCCCCAACCACTGTACTATTCTTTAAGCTGTTTGTAACCTTCAGTGTCCCAGTGTACTGGCCTCCTCTTCTGGCCAAAGGGAATTGCATATAAATACTGCATTTCTTCCTCTGTCAGTATTCACCACACCCTGCCCTCCTGCTGCCCAGGAACACCCAGCTACACACTGCCTCCCTACTATAGTAGCTCTATCGGGCATCTACTCTCTTCTAACCCCACAATAACCTCAAAAGTATCCCTACTTCTTCTCAGGGTTGTGCACCTAGTAAGTTACAAAGTCAGGGTTTGGCCTCCAAGGCCTATGCTCTCATCCACAGCACTAAACTGCCTCTCAAGAAACAGCTGCCCTCACCAACATTTCCTTTCTCTGCTTAGGGTTTGCTCTGTGCTTTGCCTATCACACAACATTTTTGTTGTCTTTAGGGGTTCATTAAATGTGTTTTGAGTGAAGAAATGCATATATGGCCGGGGGGTGGTGGTGGCGCACGCCTGTAATCCCAGCAGAGGCAGACGGATCTCTGTGAATTTGAGGCCAGCCTGGTCTCCAAAGCGAGTTCCAGGAAAGGCACAAAGCTACACAGAGAAACCCTGTCTCGAAAAACAAAAAACAAAACAAACAAACAAAAGAAATGCATATATGACTGAATGGCTCTGAATCATAGCAAGGTCAAAGACTTGTGCAAAGGCCCCACGCCCCACCCCAACTGTATGATATGGATGTAATGGATGTAGTTTTGTGTTTTTGTTTTTTTTTCTCTTTTACTCTTTGGGGACTTGCCACCCGGCTCCCAAATAAATACACAGAGGCTTATTCTTCTTATGAATGCCCAGCATTAGCTTGGCTTGTTTCTAGCCAGCTTTTCTGAAATTATTCCATCTACCTTTTGCCTCTGGGCTTTTTACCTTTCTTTATTCTATATCTCTTTCTTTCCTTCTTACTCTATGGATGGCTGTGTGGCTGGGTGGCTGGGTGGCTCGGTGGCTGGCCCCTGTCATCCCCCTCTCCTTTTCCTTTTCTTTCTCTTCCTTTTTCTTTCCTTCTCTCCTCCTATTTATTTTCTCTGCCTGGCAGCCCTGCCTATCCCTCTCCTGCCTAGCTATGGGCTGGTCAGCTCTTTATTAGACCAATCAGGTGTTTTAGGCAGGCAAAGTAACACAGCTTCACAGAGTTAAATAAATGCAACATCCAGGTGTGGTGGTGCACACCTTTAATCTCAGCACTCAGGAGGCAGAGGCAGGTGGATTTCTGTGAGTTGGAGGCTAGCCTGGTCTACACAGTGAGTTCCAGGACAACCACGGCTACACAGAGAAACCCGGTCTAGGAAAAACAAAACAAGCCCAGCAGTGGTGGCGCACGCCTTTAATCCCAGCACTTAGGAGGCAGAGGCAGGCAGATCTTTGTGAGTTCGAGGCCAGCCTGGTCTACAGAGTGAGATTCAGGAAAGGTGCAAAGCTGCACAGAGAAATCCTGTCTCGAAAAAATCAAACCAAAACAAACAAAAACAACAACAATAACAAAAGGAAAAACAAACAAACAGAAAACATGCAACATAAAAGAATACAACCCATCTTTGCATCATTAAACAAATATTCTACAGTATAAATGAAGGCAAGACTTTATTCTTTTTTTTTTTTTTCTTTTGGAGCTGAGGATCGAACCCAGGGCCTACCACTGAGCTAAATCCCCAACCCTAGACTTAATTCTTAAAATAATATTCCACAACATAGGGAGTTAGTACTCACTTTCTGAGGGACTCGGGCCTCCCATTGCCTTTTCCAAGGCATCCTGGGAAAGGAAGGGAAGGGACTATTCATCGATGAGTGAAGAGAAGCTTACAAAGCTGTGTGTGTAATCAACAGTCTCTTCTCTGCTCCAGGCAGCTGCTGGGAACGGGATTGCAGCCTTCCAGGTTGGGAGCTTCAGGCACTACTGATTGCTTTGTGGGATTTGACAGGGCTGTGGAGGCAAGGTTGATAAAGCCTGAGTCATTCAGGGCCTGGACCAGAAGCAAGGGCCTCCAGGGTGCATTCCACCCATTTTGAGGCCTTGCATGTGGGTCAGTGGTAAAATTCGTGTCCAGCATATTTGGGGCTCTGGTTCCATCTATACCAAACACCGGATTCTAGCTGGGCAGGTGGGGGAATCTTTCATTATCTATTTAGTTGTTATTTTGAGGCAAGTTTTCACTGTGTATCTCTGGCTGGCCTGAAACTCACAGAGTTCCATCCGCTTCTGCCCCCTGAGTGCCCGGATTAAAGGCGTGCACCACCATTCCCTGGAACAGGAAGGTCAGGCTCCTGGGCCAGGCCTGGTAGGACAATTTCTGGTTCTGCCTCTGGGTAAATCCATCTTTGTTGATTGAATGTGGGCCCACCCCCATTCCTCCCTCCCTCCTTCCCACAACTGTATGTACGTCTGCTGCTGATCAACCAACTATCTAAAAACGTTTGCACTTACAGGGTGTGTCTACTATGATCCTTGCATTTTCAAGCCCAATGTGATAGGTGATCTTGATTGGATTAAGAGATACATACAAGATGAATAAAGCGTGCCTTTGGTGTGCCCATGAGGATATTTCTGGAGACAAATGATGAAGACTTTTGCCTAGTGAATGGTTTAATCTATTGATGGATTCAAGTTTCCGGCATCCTGGAAGGTGGTGGGAACTGTGGAAGAAAAGGGGCTGGCTGGAGAAAGTGAGTCTCTGAAGGCATGCCTTGCATCACTGGTGTGTACACCTCAGTCTTCTTGGCCCTTTCCCATGACTCCTCTCGGCCTCTTTGTCTCTTGAGGTGAGCAGCCTCCTGCTCCACAGCCTCCCAGTGCAAGGTGTCCTGCTTTGCCTCAAGCCCAGAGGAATGGAGCCAAACCTTGGGCCCAAACCTCTGAAATCATGAACCAAAATAAAGCTGAGTTTTTGTTTGTTTTTTGAGACAGGGTTTCTCTGTGTAGCTTTGTGCCTTTCCTGGAACTCACTCTGTAGCGCAGGTTAGCCTTGAACTCAAAGAGCTCCACCTGCCTCTGCCTCCCGAGTGCAAAATAAAGCTTTTGTTTTCCTTCGGTTATTTCTCAGTATTTGTCACAGTCAGAAAATGTCTAACAAACTCACCTACATCCATTCTTATAATAATCTCCTCAGGACACAGAAAGGTTTTTGTTTTTTTTTAAATACCAGGGGGAGCAACTAAGGGCCAGAGAGGCCTGGGTCTTATCATGTGGTAAGTCAGTGATGGAGCCACACAGTAATACTCTCACTTCACCTTTTATTTTTGTTGTTTTGAGACAGGGTTTCTCTGTGTAGCTTTGGAGCCTGTCCTGGATCTCACTCTATAGACCAGGCTGGCCTGGAACTCACAGAGATCCACCTGCCTCTGCATCCCGAGTGCTGGGATTACAGGCGTGCACCACCACCGCCCGGCTCCACTCTTTTTATTTTAAACTTATTTATTTTTATGTGCGTTAGGGTTTTGCCTGCATGTATGTCTGTGAGGATGCGAGATCCCCTGGAACTAGAGTTATAGACAGTTGTGAGTTGCCACGTGGGTGTTGGGAATTGAACCCTGGGTCCTCTGGAAGAACAGCCAGTGCTCATAGTCACTGAACCATTCCTTCATCCCTGCTTCTTCATTCTTAAGTCCCTACCATCCTCTGGTTTGGGGTCTGGACCTCCCGTCTCTTGAAGGGAAATCTCTAGATCAAGGCTCACATGGCATTAGGGACATGTTTTCATTCTCCTTGTAGTGAGCAAGCAGCAGTTCTAAGCCAGACTGTTCCTCACTGTCACCATCTCCAGCATAAGATGAGGCTCATCTCTAGAAAGAATCTTCCACATAGCCCCTTCTGAGAGTGTTGAAGTAAAGTCTGGGGAAAGCAGGATGCTTTCCTGGAAGAACAGAGCTGTTAGTCCTTCCTGGGCAGAGGAGGGCTGGTGTAACCTGGCATCTGGTCAGTACAGAACTGAAGACACAGGGTCACAAGCTTCCCTCTGCCTTACCTCCCAGACTTGGTGGCCATCTCTTTGAGACTGGGAAGTCTTGTTCTATCCTCTACCTGAAAATGTATCTGGCTTTGGGAATATCAGTCACTGATTTGTTCATTTGTTTGGTAAGGACTCCTGGCAGGTCGGTTATGAGTCAGTCTGTCTTCACTAGTGGTGCTCGGTGATACCACAGTGAAGACTGCAGGCAGAGCTCTGATCGTCCAAGAAAGGAGATACCTTTCTGGGACAAAGTGAGGTAGAGAGACGAGAGTTGTAGATTTGTACAGGTATTTCCCCTTCGTGGAAACACTCCCTCCCAGAGGGAGGCTTCCAAGACTCTGGAATAGTTCAGGAATTTAAGGAAACCTAGAAGGCTCAAAAAGGTGCAAAATTCATGAGGCCTCTCCCAAAGGTTGTATCAGCCGTGACTAGCTGGTGAGAGGAGGCTCTCCAGAGGACCCAGCTGCCTCCACGTTGTGGAGAGCGCCAGGATGCAGATGTCATGGGTCCTCATCTATGCTGGGGTGGGGCTTTTTGATGATGTACCTGTCTTGGAGCCATCCACTGCTCCTGTAAATAACCCTTCCCTGTGCTCCTGTACGTAGCCCTAATATACTCATTGGATCAAGCCAGATTTGGGTGGAATTATTCCTTTTATTTTTATTTTTGGAGACAGGGTTTCTCTGTGTAGCCCTGGCTGTCTTGGAACTTGCTCTGTAGACCAGGCTGGCCCCGAATTCAAAGAGATCCACCTGCTTCTCCCTCCTGAGTGCTGGGTTTAAAGGTGTGCACCACCACAGCCTGGCTGCTATTTTAACATATAATCAATATGTATTTTAATGTATAATCAATATAGTATAAGGTTTTTCATATTGATTTTTCAAAATTTGACATGTATTTTATACCAGCACATTTCTCTAAAATTACATTTATTTATTGTGTGTGTACAATTGGCTACTCATGCACCACTACCCATGCATGGAGGTCAGAACTTGTGAGAGCTCTCTCCTTTCACCTTGTGGGTCCTGGGGCTCAAACTCAGGCCATTGTACTTGGTGGCAAGTGCCCTTGCCTGTGGAGCAATCCCACAGCCCCCAAAACACATTTCAAACTAGTTTTCCTCTGAGCACTGAAGAGCCACATGGTTACGGCTCCCAGACTGAATAATGTGGATCTACAGAATGTGTGAGGGGAGCGAGAAGAGAAGGTGGCCTGCATGCTGTTGGAGAAGGCAGCAGGGTGGCAGCTTGTTGAAGGTGGCAGCTTGAGGATCTAGACAAGGGAATAGTGTAGAGCTGGGGCTCTCAGGATTTTGCCTTAGGCAACCAGCTGATTGCTGGGACTGTATTAAGGTGGAGAAGTCAGGAAGAGGTTTGGGACTGGTGGGTATGGAAAGAGTGGAGATGGGTGTGTTCCGAGATGCGTTAACTCTTTCTCCAACTGTGTGTGTGTGTGTGTGTGTGTGTGCTTATGAGTACGTGCACATGTGGATGTTGGTGCTCATGTATGTTGATATGTATGTGAGCCTTGGGTGTCATTCCTCAGGAGCCATCTACCTTGTTTGTTGGGACATGATCTCTCACTGGGACCTGGGACCTGGCAATTGGTCAGGCTAGCTAGCTAGCCTGTGGGCCTCAGGGACCTGTCTATCTCTACCTCCTCAGTGCTGGGATTCCTGCTGCATTCCGCATGCCTGCTTCTCACAAACCTGCTGGAGCTGGGACTCAGGTCCGTGTGCTTCTGTGGCAAGCACTTTGCTAACAGTGCTTTCTCTCCAGCCCCTGGACATGCGGCACTTATGGAGTGTCTATGATACGTACATTAAAAACCACTGTTCAATACTCGCCTGCCTAATTGTGTGACTGGCCACATGGCCACTCAGAATAAACAAAATATCCTTCAGTCTACTTTATGGCTGTGTTGGCCTTCTTACTAAGTCATGGTTGGTGGTATGTGAGAACAAGTGGTATGACTTTGAAAAACTGTCTCTAAGGACAAAGCAGTCTGGAGTCTGAGCAGCCATCTCGGATCATGAAGCTGAGGGTGTGAAGGTGGCAGGAAAGCAGAAGGGTCCTGAGACCCTGAGACTAGGGAGACATTACACCATACCCAGACTTAGTACCTCTGGCCTCCTTTAATCTAAGATAGAAATAAACGTCTAAGGTTTGGAGAGATGGCTCCATGGCCGAGAATGGGTACTGCTCTGTGAAGAACCTGTTTGGTTCCCAACACTCACATCAGGAAGCTCACAACTGTCTGTCATTCCAGCTCCAGGGAGTCTAGTGTTCCCCTTTGGCCCCTTCAGGTGTCTGCATTCATATGTGCAGCGTGTGTGCATGTGTGCACGCACAAAGACACACAAATACACCAATATACACATTTAAAAATATATTTTTTTAAAAGGACACAAGATTTGCCTGGTGGCAGTGGCATATACCTTTAACCCTAGCACTCGGGAGGCAGAGGCAGGCAGATCTCTGAGTTTTGAGGCCAGCATGGTCTACAGATTGAGTTCCAGGACAGCCAAGGTGACACAGAGAGACCCTGTCTTGAAGGCCCCCTCCCCTACAAAGAAGACACAAGGTCCTACTTCATTTGAACTACTGGACATAGAATTTTCCTCTACTCACAACTGGACATAATCCTGGTAAATATAAAAACATCAAGTGGTCAGTTAAAGCTGACGAATCTAAAAGACTGGTCTGGGAAGACTGTCAGTAGACTTGAAGTTACCAGTTGATGACTGGCCAGGAAACCATGGCAACGTGAGATCACTAAGGAAGAGAACAGGGTCCAGAACAGAATTCTGAGGAGCACCACATTTGAAGGATGGGCAGAGGAAGAGGAGCCTGCAGAGGAAACTGGAGGGAGTAACCAGAGGTAGGATAAAGCCAGGGCAGCGCCAGGTCACAGAAGCCCACAGTGGGAGGGAGCTCCAGACAGGAACCTGACCAGCAGTGGAGAAGGCAGCCATTTTTGCTGGCTTCTACCACCATGGAGCCCCAGAAAACAAATTTTAGTTTCTGCTGTCTCTACTCCTCCTGGGTTAGCTTTCTGAAACTGTGACAAAATCCTTGTAGCTATCAACTTACAGCAAGGAAAGGTTTGGGTTTTTGGCTCATGTTTTCAGAGATTCCAGTCAGTTGGTCCTGCTGCTTTGGGCCTGTGCCAAGTCCTCCATCATGGCAGGAGTATGTGGTACTTCTTGCAGTCAGGAAGGGGAGACAGACAGACAGGCAGAGGGGTTGAGCCAATCAGAATAACAGTGCTCTTTCCGAATAGTCCCTCCGAGAGGGCATCCCCGATGACTTAACCTCTTTCCACTAGGTCAGCCTTCTAGAGTCTCCACTACCTCCCACAGCTCCAGGGGTTAGGCACCCTCCACACGTGGCCCTTTGGAGGGGCGTTCACGATCTAGGCTATAACTCTTAAGGAAAGTTCATCATCATCTGAGCACCTGCAGTAGGTTCATTAGGATTAGACTCTAGCTCCTCGGCTCATCCTTTGGATCCTGCCAAGGTCCGGCTCCTGCCCTCTTGCCTTGCACCCACTCTCTTCCTCAGCACACTGTGCTCCTCATGTATCTGGTTTCTGCCATTCCTTGCTTGAGTCCATGTGCTTCTATCTGAAGAACATTCCTTTCCCCCTAAATCCCACCCACTTTTTATATCAAATGTCAGCTCTTCTGCTCCCTGGTTCTTTAGGCAAAGTGGTTGCCTCCAATTCTGTGCCTTCCGAGCACTTGGCTTACTCCTAGTAACATGTCTCAGTGGAGTCCCTTGTGTTAAACTTGTTTGTGGATATGCGTGTCTCCAACTATCTTGAGAACATGGGAAAATTAATATTGCCAAGCTGGCAGTACTTCCCAGATTTAATACAATCCCCATTAAAATATCTAGAGTTTTACTTATTTTTTATTTTATGTGCATTGTGTATGTATGTCTGTGTGATGGTGTCAGGTACCCTAGAACTGGAGTTACAGACAACTGTGAGCTGCCATGTGGGTGCTGGGAATTGAACCCGGTTCTTCTGGAAGAGCAGTCAGTGTAACCACTGAGCCATCTCTCAAGCCCCAATATCTAGAGTTTTAAAAAAGATTTATTTTTATTTATGTGTATGTGTGTGCCTATGTGAGTTTATGTGCACTGCATGCATGTAGGTACCTTTGGAGACTAGAGTGTGTGGGATGCCCTGGAAATGGAGCTCTAGGCAGTTGTGAGCTGCCTGGTGTAGATGTTGTGAACTGGTCCCCTGGAAGAACAATAAGCATTCTTAACCATTGAGCTATCCCTTCACCCCCCTCAACTAGAGTTTCTAATATAAACTGATAAGTTATAAATTCAAAAGACCCAGAATGGGCCGGGAGGTGGTGGCGCACGCCTGTAATCCCAGCACTCGGGAGGCAGAGCCAGGCGGATCTCTGTGAGTTCAAGGCCAACCTGGGCTACCAAGTGAGTTCCAGGAAAGGCGCAAAGGTACACAGGGAAACCCTGTCTCGAAAAACCAAAAAACCAAACCAAAACAACAACAACAACAACAAAAAAGACCCAGAATGGATCAGTGGGTTGTGTTTATGTTTGAAATAGTGTCTTTCCATGCAGCCCAAGCTCATCTAGAACTCTCTATGTGGCCAAGGCTGGCCTGGAACTCATGCTCTGTCTCAGTCTCCCAAGTGCCAAGGTGTGCACAGTTAAGCCTGCTCTGCTTCCACCAACCAAACCCCGAGAAAGGCAAAGCTGGGGGAGTCCATTGGCTGCTTAGTAGCTACAGTAATGGAAATAGTTCAGTGCTGGCAGAAGGGCCAATACTAGGTCAACAAAGTTGAATTGGCAGTCGAGAAGTAAACTTTTACGTTTATAGTTGTTATTTTTGACAAGGGTCTCAAGACACGTCTTTTCATCTTTTTTCAGTTAATGACACAGGATAACTGGATATCACATCTAAAACAAGGATTTGGACCCTACCTTACATGCATATAAAAATTCACCCAGGCCAGGTCTAGTGGCATACACTTTTAAACATAGCACTCAGGAGGCAGAGAGGTGGGCAGATCTCTGTGTGCTTCAGGCCAGCCACAACTACATACCCTGTCTAAAAATAAATGAATAAAGCAAATCACTGACCTAAAAATGGAAGCTCTAAAACTCTTAGAAGAAACTACAGAAGTAAATCTTTGTAATTTGGGGATCACATGATATGATATCAAAGCACAGGAGAAAAAGAAAACACAGACATGTAGCTGCTTTTTAAAAAACTCTTCGGCTCTTTGATGGGCCCACTACCCAGCTCCCAAATAAACATACGAGGTCTTATTCTTTCTTATGAATGTCCAGCCTTAGCTTGCCTTGTTTCCTGCCAGCTTTTCTTAAATTATCCCATTTACCTTTTGCCTCTGGGCTTTTACCTTTCTGTTTCTATATATCTTTTCTCTCCTTATTCCATGTCTCAGTGAGTGGCTGACCCCTTCTTTTCTCACTCCTCGTTTCCTTTTTCCAGATTTCTCCTATTTATTCTCTCTGCCTGCCAGCCCCACCCATCCTTTCTCTGCCCAGCTATTGGCCGTTCACCTCTTTATTAGACCATCAGGTGTTATAGATAGGCAAAGTAACACAGCTTTACAGAGTTAAACAAATGCAACATAAAAGAATGCAACACATCTTTACATCATTGAACAAATGTAACACATCTTAAATTAATATTTCACAACACAGACAAATTGTATTTTGTCCAAATTTAAAACTTTTGTGCTTCAAAGGACTGTCAGGGAACTGAAAATAAAACCCACAGAAAAGGAGAAAGCATTTATTAACCCTGGGTCTTAGGAGGGTCTCGTATCTAGAATATATAAAGAATGCAAGGAGGCTGGAGAGAGGGCTCAGAGCTTAACAGCACAAACCGCTTTTCCAGAGGACCTGAGTTCAGTTCCCAGTACTCAACATCCAGATCAGGCAGCTCACAACCACCTGTAACTCCAGCTCCAGGGGATCCGAGTCCTCTGGTCTCTGCAAGCACCTGCACTCACATACAGAGACACATAATTAAAAGTAATAAAAAGAATTTAAAATAAGTTATCATGTTAATAATCCAATTTAAAAATGGAGCTGGGCGGTGGTGGCGCACTCCTGTAATCCCAGCCCTCTGGAGGCAGAGGCAGGTGGATCTCTGTGAGTTCAAGGCCAGCCTGGTCTACAGAGCTAGTCCAGAACAGGCTCCAAAGCTACAGAGAAACCCTGTCTGGAAAAACTAAAAAAAAAAAAAAAAATGGATAAAGGATGTGAGCAAACATTTTTCCAAATGAGATATACAAATAGTAAACACATGAGGAAAGATGGTGAACACTGTAAGCTATCAAAGAAACACAAATGGAAACCACAAAGAGATACCACCAGACTGTCTACAACATTGAAAACTTATTGACTAAGCAAAAAAAAAAAAAAAAAAAAAAAAGTCATTGCCAGGCGGTGGTGGCGCACACCTTTAATCCCAGCACTTGGGAGGCAGAGGCAGGAGGATCTCTGAGTTTGAGGCCAGCCTGGTTTGCAGAGCGAGTTCCCAGACAGCCAGGACTACACAGAGAAATGCTTTCTCGAAAAACAAACAAACAAAAAGAAGTCACATAATTCGGCCAGCAGATAAGACTGGTGACCGGAGTTTGATCCGGGGTCCCACATTGTAGAAGAAGAGAATTGACCCCCACAAACTGTCCTTTCACACCCACACACACTTTTTTAAAAGTCCAATAATTAAAATGTAGTGTTTGGTACACGGCTGTAATGCAAACACTTGGGAAGTAGAGGCAGGAGGAGGAGAAATTCAAAGTTATCCTTAGCAACATCGTTTGAGGCCAGCCTGGGCTACATAATAAGACCCTATCTCAAAATAACAAATACATGTATGTTTGTACATACATACATATATGGCAGACTGTAGTGGCACACACCTTTAATTTTAGCACTCAGAAGGCAGAAGCAGGCAAATCTCTGTGAGTCCCAGTCTACCCGGGGTTACATAGTGAATTCCTAGCCAGCTAGAGATACGTGGTGAAACCCTGTCTCAAATAAATAAACAAACAAATAAATAAGAAAATAAACAAACAAAAACAGATGTCAAATAGTAAGTCTTGATGAAGACATAAAGAGACTGGAGCCTTCTACACAGCCTGTAGCAATGTAAAATGGTGTAGTTGCTTGGGAAAACAGTCTGGCTACTCCGTGAAAGGTTAGCACGAAGTTGCCATAAGACCCCAGCAATACCACTTCTAAAGAGAGGGGAATTCCATAACAAAAGAAATGAAGACTTTAGCCACACTAATCTTTCTGGTAGCCTTATAAGACTTAGTAAGCAGTGGGGCGGTGGTGCTGCATGCCTTTAGTCCCAGCACTCAGGAGGCAGAGCCAGACAGATCTCCGTGAGTTCGAGGCCGGCCTGGTCTACAGAGTGAGATCCAGGACAGGCACCAAAACTACACAGGGAAACCCTGTCTTGAGAAAAATAACAACAAAAAAACCCCAAACAAACAAACAACAAAAGAGTTAGAAAGTAGAAGAAGTGATGAATTTCTTACTTAGCATGGTCAAGGCCTTAGGTCTGATGGCCCAGAACAGAAAAACTCAGATGTCCACCAGCTATTGGGAAAGCGGAGTACAGTATACTCATTCAGTGGGATCACTATCATAACATAAAGAACTGGTTTACATGTGACGTGTAAACCTGAAAACACTACACTAGCAAAAAAAAAACATAAAACAGCTCCTACTGTCTGATTCCATTGCTCTGCGAAAGGTCCAGAGTGGTAGAAAGTAGATTGGCAAAGACTGGAAAGAATGGGAGAGTAACCGCCAATGGCAATGATCTTGTTGTTTTCAGACAGTCTACGTAGCCCCTGGTTGTCCTGGAACTTGCCAGGTAAACTAGGCTGGATTTGAACTCATTGATCTGCCTACCTCCCAGTGCTGAGACTAAAGTCATGGGTTACCACACCCAGAAGGTTTTCTCTTGGGGGTGATGAAAAGTTTTAAATTTTGATAGGGTGCTAGCTACAAAGATAGATGAATGTATATTTAAATCCACTAAGTTACATATTTAAATCCACTAAGTTACGCACCTTAAAGATTTTTTTTTTTTTTTTTTTTGATGTTAGCTTTGGGCTGACAAGATGACTCAGTAGGTACAGGCACCTGTGACCAATCCAGGACACCTGACTTTAATCTCCGGGCCCCATATGGTGAAAGGCAAGACTGATTCCTGCAACTTGGCCATGTATTAGGTTTCTATAGCTGTAAAAACACCATGACCGAAAGCAGCGTGGGGAGGAAAGGGTTATTTCGTTATTTCTAGGCACCAGTTCTTCACCAGAGGAAATCAGGGCAGGCATGGAAGGCAGGAACTAAAGCCGAGCCGACCGTAGAGGAACCCTGCTTACTGCCTTGCTCTCCATGGCTCGCTCAGCCAGCTTTCTTAGACAGCTCAGGGCCAGCGGTGGCACCACCCACACTGGGCTAGGCTGTCCCGCATCAATCACTAACCAAGAAAATGACCCAATCTGATGGAAGTAATCCTTTAATTGAGGTTCCTTTCCTCTTCCCAGGTAACTCTAGTTTGTATGAAATTGACAAAAAAAACCTACCCACTTAGCCTTCTGACACCCACACATGAGCACTGTAGCATGGGCTCACCCATAGATAAATGTGGAAAAAGAAAGCAGGGCTACCTTATGCTGAAATGTTAAAATAGGCCTCCATTTTCCTAGTGAAAACATTCCCCCCCAAAGTTCTTTGCTAGCTTAATTACATTTTAGTATGCCTGAGGAGTCAAAGTGTTTATTTTCAGCTTGGTTTGTTTATTTGGTTTTATGTTTTTCAAAATTACCCTCAAAAGAAGGCTAGGGGTGTGCCTTGGTGATAGATTTCTTGCTTGGCATGGGCAAGGCCTCGGTATGTGTGAGGCCCTGGATTCAATCTCCAGCACTGGAGAGAGAGAGAGAGAGAGAGAGAGAGAGAGAGAGAGACAGACAGAGAGAGACAGAGACAGAGAGAGAGGAGAGACAGACAGAGAGAGACAGAGACAGAGAGACAGAGAGACAGAGAGAGAGATTGTACAACTATCTTCTGAGCCCATCTCACTGTCCCTGTCCCTGTGTCACCCTGAGACTGAGAAGAAGAAAGTGTGTGTGTTTTTATGACAGGAAGGACAAGGTCTCCCTGATCATGACTCACATCCCTTCTCCCTCCTCTCCACTCCCTTCTTCCCTCTCTCTCTCATTCTAAGAAAGGGTTTCATTTTGCAGCATCGTGGGGACCAGAATGCACTATGTAGCCCAGGCATACCCTTCTCCAGTTTCCTGTGGCCTTTGAAGTAATTCACCTGATAAAGGGCTTGGCAAAATGACTTCTGTCACCTCCACAGCCTGTGCTCTCCTCCCTGTGGGTGACCCAATCAGCTGGAGTTTACTTAACATCCCAGTCAAACCATCAGGAGAAAGTGAGGAGGAAGTCAATTTAGTCAATTTAGGCTGGACTTTCCCCAGTGCTGACAGTGATTTATCTTAGCTGGCAATTTGTTCTGGGCAGGGAGAGCCCAGTGTAGACAGCATGCACTGCTGGTTCTGGGAGAGAGAAAACAGGAGCCTGGAGCACTCTTCCAATTGTGCTTTTCAGCTGCTGGTGGGCAGGCCCAGTTTACCTAATACCTAGGAAAACTTGCCCGTGTTTCAGGAACCGTGTTAGGTCCTTCATTATACACAGAACTCTCACGTGACCCCCTAAGAAATGACAGGCAGACCTAAGAGGGACAAGTTTAATAGGAAGTGGTTAGTGATGAGCCCTGGAAATTACAGAGCCTGTGACAGGTACACATCCCCTGTGAGCTTTGGGGAAGGAAGGCATCTTAGCTTTAAGAGTAAGCCAGGAAGGAAAGCCACTAGTCTCAAGGGGAGGAGGGAAGAGCCAGTTGAACAAAGATTGTGGAATCTGCATGTGGGAAATGCAGGCAGCTGAGGTGTCAGAGGAGCAGCAGGCATGAGATGGGAAGTGTGGGGAGACCTGGCAAACTGAGAGGTGTGTGTGTAGGAGGAGGGGGCATGCTAGGGAAAAGGGCAAAATCCTTATTCTCAACAGGAAAGAAATGTCTGCTGTAGAGCAGACCATTGGGGGTCAAACGACCCTTTCACAGGAGTTGCACATCAGATGTCCTGCACATCAGATATTTACATTACGATTCACAACAGTAGCAAAATTACAGTTGAAGTAGCAATGAAATAATTGTATGGTTGGGGGTCACCCCGGCATTAGGAACTGTATGTATTGAAGGGTCTTAGCATTAGGGAGGCTGAGAACCACTGGGCTAGAGTAAAAGGCAGGAAGCCAAGATGTGATGAGGAGTGGGCTGGATGTAAGGCATTGGAAAAGCAGCCAGGAGGTGAGCAGTGATGGAGATGCGGTGGGCTTAAGAGGAAGACGCGAGTCCAGGGAGGTTCCCTGCTTTCTGGCTTGTGCATGGGGCTTTGAGTGGAGGTAAGAACTACAGGGGAGGGAAACAATGCTGATGACAGCTAATATTTGCCAGCTGCATGGACCAGGCACTTGGGGTTCCATGCATTTTCCCCCTTAACTCTTTAAAGCAGATGTAATTCCCAATTTACAGATGAGGAAAAGAAAAGTTTGTGATCTGAATAGCTTGGCCAAATCTGCACATTGCACAGCTTTGAATGGTGGAAAGAGAGAAGTGAGAATCAAAGGAATCCATTCCTGGAACAACACTGCTAACCATCAGATGTGTGTATGTGTGTGTGTGTGTGTGTGTGTATGTGTGTGTGTATGTGTGTATGTGTGTGTGTGTATGTGTGTGTGTGGTGTATGTGTGTGTGTATGTGTGTGTGTGTGTATGTGTGTGTGTGTGTATGTGTGTGTGTGTGTGTATGTGTGTGTGTGTGTGTGTATGTGTGTGTGTGTGTATGTGTGTGTGTGTGTGTATGTGGTGTGTATGTGTGTGTGTGTATGTGTGTGTGTATGTGTGTGTGTATGTGTGTGTGTGTGTATGTGTGTGTGTATGTGTGTGTGTGTGAGTGTATGTGTGTGTGTATGTGTGTGTGTGTGCATGTGTGTGTGTGTATGT
This sequence comes from Onychomys torridus, assembly GCF_903995425.1. Taxonomy (NCBI): domain Eukaryota; kingdom Metazoa; phylum Chordata; class Mammalia; order Rodentia; family Cricetidae; genus Onychomys; species Onychomys torridus. The sequence continues at coordinate 76,270,604 of NC_050450.1, read as the reverse complement.
GTGTGTGTGTGTGTGTGTGTGTGTGTGTGTGTGTGTGTGTGTGTGTGTGTGTGTGTGTGTGTGTGTATGTGTGTAGATTCTGAGGGGTCTGTGCGGAGAAATCTGAGAAGAGTGTCCAGGTTCCAGGCCACAGTTAAAAACCATGAATATGGGTGGAACTTGTAAGTTGAGGGGTGATCTGAGGACCCCTGAAATCAAAACAGAGGGTGAAGGGCCCACAAATGAGACAAAAATCGACCCCTTCTGTTCTAAGTCAGAAGACATGACTGATAGCAAAGAAACAGGAAACCAGGCAATTGCAAACAGCTCTGTCAAATAGACGTCTACCAAGTTCGAGGAATATATTAATTATTATAGATGCAATGCTGCCTAGTAATTATCTTAGGGAGTAAGCATTTTGCATAAATAGCATTAATTAGTATAGGAGAAGTTTCCTAAACTCTGTTCCTGGAGATATTAATGTTTGGGTTTAAAAAAAAAAAAAAAGAACTTTGGAGACAGGAGTGGTGACGTAGACCTTTAAACTCAGCACACGGGAGGCAGAGGGAGACAGATCTTTGTGAGTTTGAGGCCAGCCTGATCTACTCAGTGAGTTCCAGGACAGCCGGGGCTCCATAGTGAGACTTGGTCTTAAAGAAAAAAAGAAAGGCTTTGAGGGGCTGAAGAGCTAACAGCACTGCTGTTCTTTCAGAGGATCTGGATTCAATTCCGAGCACCCACATGATATTTCACAGCCATCTATACCTCCACTTCCAGCTCTGACACTTCTGGCCTCCATGGGGACCAGGCACACATGTGGTACACAGACATGCATGTAGGCAAAACACTCACATATATAAAATATTAATAAAGAGACAACATAGGAAAAGGTGTTTTTGAGAAAGGACTTTGGTGTTAGGTAAGTCAAATGTCGGTATGATTTAGGCGGAGAGCCAAGTCCTTCCTCTATACTGTAGCCCACTGTTAGGTGGCACACAGTAGTCTAATGGCTAAGGATGCCAGCACTTGGGGCGGGCTGGGCTTAAATCTTGCAGATGACAGGCTGGGTGACTTTAGGCAAACTACCCAACTACACTAAGCTAACAGTGACTCATTCAAAAGGGGGCAGTAACAGTTCACCTGAAAACCAGTGTAGTGTGGAAGAATAGAATGTCTTCCATCTGAAACACTTAGAACCTGCCGGAGTGAGGGCTCTAGACAGGGTAGTTGTTATCTATAAACTGTATTAGTGTTTGGGAATCAAACTCAGGGCCTTGCTGGGCAAGTATGCATGCTACCATACTGTTTTAACAAGTGTCATCCAACACACACACACACACACACACACACACACACACACACACACACAACTTCAATACCCAAATTTCTGAAGGGCTTCGTCTTAGTCTGACTTTTGTTGAGAGTTTTATCCTCTATTTCCAACCCATCTTGATCCACAGTGAGATTAATGAATCTCTCTCTGCTCTACTCCAGGCAAGAGGCATAGGGAGCGTACACTAGGGCCATCGAAGTTCCTAATCACTTTTGTGCACCCTGGAAAAGGTCATTTGGTTGAATGCTGGCCGGCCTGTATCAAGACATGCCAGGAAGCAAGTGTATGCTGTAGATTCGTTCCCACTTGCTCTCTCCATTGGATGTCTTTGGGCAGTGAACATCTTGTACAACCATACATCACAGTTGTGACCTTCAGACCTTGGAAGGGGCTGGAAGCTAATGAAGGTTGGGGAAAGAGGGTATTAGCTCTCTTTCTCCAAAAAGTCCCTAAGTGTTACTCCACTAAAGCTCCAGGTGGATGATCCATCCTCTAGCCCCTCCCCACATGTGCCCCACCCCTCATTCATTAGCACAGGCTGACATCAGAATACCCCCTGGATGAAGGAATACCAGCTGAGTCCCTGACTGAAGATGGGGAAAGACAGAGCTGTGGATGGTTTTCCGTTGTTTGACACATAATGAATACTCAATTATGATACTCCCAAGCAGGGCAGGCTAAGGCCAGAGCAAGTCTGACTTCTCACTCACGGTTTAGGTCAGGGGAGAGAAAAAGATGGACACCGGAGCTGTGCCAGGCAATTTGCTAATATCCAGAGTGGCCAGAATGTCTGACCTCCCGCTGAAGACTCTATTATGCACACCCTTTAGATAGACCCTTTGTGAATCAAAGTTTGGGATGAAAAAAGACATTTCCTGGTGTCTGTCTCTTCTGGGTTGGAACACCGTGGAAAAAAAACCTTGGAGAACACACTCACACACATACACATGCACACCCCACAGTGTCTGCTGCCTGAATCTTTCCAATTGTAGCCCAAGGAAACTGACATGGCAAGGGGTCTGAATCTGTGTACTGTCTACATTTTTTTTTTCCTGAGACAGGGTTTCTTGGTGTAGTCCTGATGGTCCTGGACCTCGCTCTATAGACCAGGCTGGCCCCGAACTCAGAGAGCCACCTGCCTCGGCCTCCCGACTGAGTGTTGGGATTAAAAGCGTGCGCCACCAATGGATGAAGGTTTTAACGACACCTCGGTGCTCGTACCTATAAGCTTTCCGTTCAGTTCCTTCTGGTCCTGTTTAACTGGACAGGTGGGGACGTCTGACAGCCGGTGGTTCTCACCTCTATCCCCAAAGGGCCCAAGGGCCATAAACTGCAGCGGCTGTACCTCCACTGTTTTTGTAGATAGTGGTTAGGGTCCCAGCTTCAGGTAGGGAGAATGGCCATGAGATTCGTGAACAAAGGCTGAGCAAGAAGCAAGAGGCCTTTCCAGAATGTGAGGGCAAGGGGGCCCTTGAGGATTTTACTTCACTATGGGGCTTGGCTGTTCTGCTCACAAGCGCTGTCAGCGAGGCAAACAGTGCCCTGTGTTTTCCTTCATCCCTGGTGATGTCTGTCCCCTCCCCGCCTCTTTCCAAAGTTGAGACCTGGAGGCCTTCTTTTCTGAGTCTGAGGTCTCCATGCCTCCACTCTTCCGTTCTCCTTGAATCTGGGGTCTCCACGCCCCCCTTCTCTCTTCCCCTTCCTGGGGCTACTCTCTCTATACCTCCCCGGACTGGCCTTCTCCAGGCTTGGGCCCCGAGAGAGAGAGAGAGAGGGGGTGGGGTGGGAGGGTCGGCATGCTCCTTTCTCCTCTTCCCAAGGCCACAGTGGTTCCCTCCCGTCCCCGTCCCCCCACCCCCACCCCCACCCCCCGCAACCTCCTCCAGCTCCCCTTCCCCACCCCCCACCCCTCCTCCGCCCCGAGGCATTGTGGGAGGAAACAAGATGTGGAGCGAGAGCGGCGCGGGGAGAAGCCCGCAGTGCGGGGCCGGGCGGGCGCAGCCAATGGGGAGCGCGGACGGCGGCGCGCGCGGCCGGGGGGGGCGGGGGCGGGGCTCTATTTCAGGGCCGCGCGTCGGCCGCGCTCAGCGGCGGAGCGGAGCGGAGCGGACGGCGCGGCACCAGCGGGGACAGGCGGGCTGCCGGGCGGCGCGAGGCGGAGCGCGGGCGGTCCCGGGAGCTCGGAGGCCGGACGGCGGCGGCGGCGGCGGCGCGTAGCGCTCGGCTCCGGGGCTGCGGGGAGCAGGCGGAGAGCGCGGCGGCAGTGGCTGCTGCGGCTGCGGCTGCTGCTGCTGCAGGACGAGCCCAGGGGACACCGCCCCTGCCCGCACTCTGCTTCAGCCCAGCGCTGCTCCCCAGGGGCCTGTGCGGACTCGCCTGCGTGACGGTGAGCGAGGGGGTCCACGGGGGCCAGCCCTCCCTACGCCCTGCTCGGCCCGAGCTCCGGAGGCCCCCGCAGCCCCCCGGGGGAGCCCGCCCGCCGTGCGGGGAGGCCTCGGGGGGTCTGGGGCCAGCGGGTGGAGAGGGCTCGGGCATGACGCGGCTTCTCCCGCCGCCGCCGCCGCCGCCGCCGCCGCCGCCACCCTCCGGGGCGTCCTTCCTGCAGAGAGAGGTCGCCCGGTCACTCCGGCGCCGCTCCAGGCCTGGCGCGGGGAGGGCGGAGGACTGGCCGCGGCCTGCGGACCCGGCGGGGCGGCGGATGCTTCTTTTTCGGTCCCCAGATGCCTGCTGCCCTACGTGGTCGCTGCCCTCTGGAGGGCAGGACGCGGGGTGGGTGGGGGGTACGGCCCCCTTGGAAATCCAAGCGAAGCCCTAACGTTTGTACGTGTTAAGGAATGGTGCAAGGCAGTCCGTGGCGTTTGGAGGCTTGGCCTTTTTTTTTTTTTTTTTTTTTTTTGTCGCAAGATCGGGGACAGGATGAGGACTGTCCTGGAGTGCTCCTTGTCGTCTTCACAGGAGCTACTGGCTCGTGACTCAGGAAGCTGGCCTGGGGCCCTTTGGCCATCTCTTTATCGGGAGGCCCAGCTGACCCCCCCTCCCCCCGGAAGGGAAGGCTAGCTGGGCATCCAGCTCCCTATCCTTTCTCCCTGGCACCTTGGGTAGGGCTTGCTGGGGCTCGGCCTCACCTTTCTGCGACGCCGGAGGGGCCAGGGGTGAAGAATCGTGGTGTTGTAGTCACCAGACCCGCGTTATGTAATCGCAGGCTCGCTCTCGGAGAGTAAAATAGCTTCTAATTACTGTGACAGAGTTGATCCTCTGGACTTGAACGAGGCAGTGAAGCAGGTGAGCTTTTTTTTTTTTTTTTTTTTTTGGCAAAATGGTGCCAATATCGTTGTCTCTAGCTCAGGCTCCACCTCCAACCTCTGGATTTGTAAACAGTGCCCCCTTCTGAGTGGTAACCTGGAACAGGCCACCAGGTGACATTGTTGTTTCTTCACTTCTAGAAAGGTCTAGACACATCGATGCCTTTTGCTTTGCTCAGACCTCATGGAGATTGCCCCGTTTCTCTCGTTCCAGCCATTGTTTTTTAAACGTGATTGTTTGCTCAAGGTCATAGAGCTAGTCAGCCTTGAACAGTATTTCTTGACCTTTTCACCACCACAGATTCCTTGAAGCTCCATATTTTTTCTCTGGGGTAAGGGGTTGGGGGCTTCTGATCTAAACACTTCCACTTAAGTGGAAGAAGCCTTGCTTCATTCGACAGTGTCAGGCCTAGGCGCCTTGGGTTCAGTCAAGGCTTGCCTTGCCTGGCAGCCGTCATGTGTACATTCTGTGCATTTGATGTTCTGAGTTCTCATCTCAGCCCAGTGGGTAGTGTGGACTCAGAAGCAGCAGCTTGGAACGATACCAGGAATCTCTCCCTGAGCAGCCAGGCGCCTTTGTAGCCGTGTGTCAGACTGACTCAGGGGACGGCATCTAACCTCCCCCCCCCCCCCCCACCTTGGGCTAGACCACAACCAATGACGCTTTTGGACTTGAGGTGAGGGGAATCAATACTGCTGTGTGTGATGGGACTGGTGAAGCGCAGAGGCAGGATTCTGTGCTGTGGCTCATTTCATTTGTTACAAAGTAGCTCACGTTAACCAGAGGCTGCCAGGGTAGAAGGGTCCATGCAGAATCAGCTCTGGTTGCTTGCTGGATGGTGAATGTCATGACCCAGGAAGCCAGGCTATGAGACAAGGCTATAAAAATATTAACAGCCCTTTGGAGCCCTCATATGTCAGCGTCCCACCCTCTTCCATCTCCGTCCTCGATCCTGTGATTTTACTAGGTCTCCTGGTAGCTGAGGCTGGCTTTGAATGCCTCTCTCTCAAGTGTTAGAATTTCAGGTGTGAACCACCACACCTGGCCCTGTTTTTATTAAAAGGAAAGTTCTCGGCTTTCCTGTCAGAATAATAAGATATTTGCTTTTTGAATGAATAGAAATAATTTTTACATGAGGAAGCAAAAATTTGGAGAAATGACAAATCATTGTTGGGGCTGAGACTAAATTCTGGAATTCAGAAATTATATTGCACTTTAGAGATTGAACATGGTAGTGAGGAGAGTGGGGACTCAGAAGGAATGGGGTGTGATGGCATGTGACGGCTTCTCTAGGTTAGAGGTGTGCCAGCCCCCAGTATTTAAGAGGTCATTATTACCCCTTTACCACCAGACCTTGTGTATGAAATTCCTTTTTTTTTTGTACCAAGGTGGAGTTGGCCTTTTTTTCTATGAGGAGACAGTGAGTATTTTATGTTTTATTTAGGCTTTGTGGGCAGGATAGTCTTTAGGACTCTTGTAACATTTAGGAAAATGTTTTGTAAAACTTTTGATTTATAAAAACAGGTGTTGGTTGAGTCTGGCTGATGGACGGACAGCCCTCTTGCATAGACTTCTCCTTGTTTGCAGATGCTCTCATATAACCTTAGTTAATTCTTAAACAACCTCCAATTGAGAGCTGACCTCATTGCTAAAATGGAAGTAATCGATACAGAAGGCCAGATGACCTCGAGACTACAAGTGTTCACAGTTAGGACCAGAAATCAGGGATACTAATTTCTAGCAGGTGTTTTTCTGCTGTGAGACCAACGATATTAATCTGTTTAGGTGTTAGCTTATGGTTTTATCCTTAGTCTAACGCTGCAATCCCCATTTCCTAGACAGTGGCGTAACGCAAGGGTAAATGAACTTGCTGAAAGACACCATTGGGGTGCATTGTTGCACCCCCTTGGCCATCAGTGTTGTGCTGCAGTTCAGAGTGTATGAAATACACATCGATGAAGAGTTAGACAATTCATTTTCATGTGCTTTTAAAACACGACAGCTTACATCTACGTTTCTTTTTAAACTTGGCCTGTATTCCAAGAAGTAAAGACCATATTTCTGCTGAAAGCTTGTAAGTGTCTCCTACCCATCCCCCCCCCCCTTTTTTTTTTTTTGGAGATGGAGCTTTTACTGTGTATCTCTGGCTGGCCTGGAACTCCCTTTGTAGACCAGGCAAGCCTTGAACTCAGGGAGCCTTGAACTCAGAGATCCAACTACTTCTGTCTCCCAGGTGCTGAGATTTAAGGTGTGCTCCACCACCATGCCCAGCATAAGCTTCCTCTTTTTTTTTTTTTGAGCTGAGGATTGAACCCAGGGCCTTGTGCTTGCTAGGCAAGCGCTCTATCACTGAGCTAAATCCCCAACCCCATAAGCTTCCTCTTAATGTCTCTTGTCTGTGTTTCCTGTACTTCCCCTTGTGCCGTGCTCTCCAGCCCTGAGGCTCCCAACCTCAGTCCTTTGGCCACACTGAGATTGTCACCTTTGCTTTTCTGCTCCTACTGCAGTGTCACAATGTCTGACCGGAAGGCAGTGATCAAGAACGCAGACATGTCTGAGGACATGCAACAGGACGCCGTTGACTGCGCCACACAGGCCATGGAGAAGTACAACATAGAGAAGGACATTGCTGCCTACATCAAGAAGGTAAGCCCGGAGCATGAGCATTGACAGCTGAGCTGCACTGGAGGGGTGGGGGTCGGGGCAGGCCGCTTCTGAGAAAGTAGGTGTAGCCCTTCAGACAAAACCCTGCAACTGTAAAGCAGCTGGATTATTATGGGGTGATTCTGAATTGCCAAAGCAGTCACCTTAGTGATTCTTGATAAGAGTGCTGCTGATGCTGTGTTAGTTTTACAAATAGTTATGTCACTGCAAGGCGTAAGGGAATACTGTGCAGAGAAACTTCAGGATTAATATTACTGGCCCAGTTGAACTATTCAGCATTCAAAGTTAAGTAACATTAAATGAGTACTGGATGATCCTGAACAGATTTTCATTTCAGACACCATTTACAGTGCTGTATCCTTTATAATCTTCATGATATGGACCATTTCCTTTTCCTTAAAAGACTTAGTTAGGGTCTGCATATTTGCAATATTTACTATTCTCCCTATATTCTGTCTTATTTTAAAAAAAATTATCTTACGTGTATGGGTATTTTGTTTATATGTATGTCTCTGTACCACAGTGCATGCCTGGTACCAGTGGAGGCCAGAAGAGGCTATCAGTACCTCTGGGACTGGTGTTATAGATGGTTGTGAACCACTATGTGGGTTCTGAGAATTGAATTCAGATCCCTGGAAGAGCAACAAGTGTTCTTAACTGTTGAGCCAACTCCAACAACCTCCTCCCTACATTCTTAAAAGCATGAGCATGAAGCCTGGTTGTGATGGTGCACATCTTTAATCCCAGCACTCTAGAGGCAGAGGCAGGCAGATCTCTGAGTTCAAGGCCAGCTTGGCCTATATGGCAAGTGCCAAGACAGCCAGGACTGTTACACAGAGAAACCTTGTCTCTGAAAAGCCAAGGGGGAAAATGAGCTTGAATATTCAGTCTCTTGATTTCTGTAGGGACTACTAGGAAATGATAGAGAAGAAAATCTGTACTGGTTCAACATAGATATAATTTGGTTTTTTTTTTTTTTTTCTGAATATTTTAAATGTATGGTTGGTTGAATATATGGATGTAGAACCCACAAATGTAGAGGGCTGACTGTATCATTTTTATAAAAATGGCTCAACTCTATAAAAATAGTTTGGTTATTGAAAAATTCCTAAATGGGGCCGGTGAGATGGCTCACTGGGCAAGGGTGGTTGCTGCCAAGCCTGATGACCCGAGTGTGATCCCGGGAACCCACATGGTTGGAAGAAGAGACTGGACTCCTGCAAGCTGTCTTCTAACTTCCACCAGTGTGCTGTGGAATACTTGACCACCCCCAAACAAACAAGTAAATATAAACATTTAGAAGAAAAAGTCCTAAGTGAATACCTGAGTGGAAATGGTTACCACTGAAGAGGCAGCTGCACCAGGGGTAATAGCATGGGCCCCGATTGCCAGTCAAGACCCAGGTGTTTTGTTTTTTTGTTTTCTAATTTTCTATCTTTTATTGTATGAATGTTTTGCCTTTGTGTGTGTCTGTCTTCACATGTGTGCCTGGTCCCTGTGGAGGTCAGAAGAGGGGATTAGATTGTTTGGAATAGGAGTTACAGGTGGCTGTGAGCCACTGTGTGGGTGCTGGGGCATTTACGCCAGTGCTCTTAACTGCTCTCCATCTCTGTAGCCCCCAAGACCCATGTCCTAACTAGAGGCGTAGGCCCAGTCATTGGTTATCTAAGCTCTGGACTTCTAAAATGCATAAGAGTGGTGGCAGTCTACATTAGTAGTAAGATATGCTCAGTGGGGTCTCCAGTTTCACAGGATAGAGTCAGACGTGGAAGTCATGAAAACTTCCCTTTGTATGGAGCGAGGGGTACACAGTCAGTCCTACATGATTGATGTCTTTGCCAGTCCACCCAGCGGGAGAAAATAGACTCATAGTCTCTTGGCACGAGAGGAGGAACCCTTATGTGGCTGGTGTGTATGAGTGAGTGTGTGAATGTGATGGCTTTCCTCCATCAGACAGTCTAGAATCAGGATTGGAATTACATTTGGCTTTCTTTGTTCCTTAGTACCTCCTAGAATTGTGTGGTGTGGGTGCTTTTAGGAAGTTAGACAAATATATGGCGCATCCAGTGGACAAGAGAGCTGTGAGGCAGCCTTGATGCCCCATGGTGGAGGACTACTGCCCTTTGACGGTCTGTGGAAGGGCGTATTTATCTAGAACTGTGGGCTGAGGCCCAGTGTGCTAGGGGACTGTCTGACGGCTCACAGGGCTTGCTTGCGGATTGTGTAGAGTGAGAGAACCAGTGGGCATATCACACGTGGTGCCATACAACTGCTCCCTGGTACTTCAGCAGTCCCTGTTTGTTCCTGGGTGGAATGGTGCTTTAGTAATGTGTGAGACAGTGAGTGACCGGGTCCCACCTTACTACAAAGTATGACATCATGGTTTCTCTGATTATTATCTTGAGGAATCATAGGGTGGGCGGGCCTGGGTGTGGGGTGACTGAGAGGATGGAGAGATGATCAGGGTGTAGAGTGCAAGAGGCTTGGCAAGAGGAATAATGGAGCCTTTGTGGTGCTCCATTATTGATGAGGGAGGAGTACCATTGCCAGTCTAGACCTGAGCCTCTGAGGCCCTGGGCTGGGGCGGCAGGGTTGGGGTTGGACTCCGGAGCAGGTGGGTGGGAACAACTAAAGACACATGCTGGAACTGCTGGGAGTGGCCCGTCCTGAGTCTCCTTCCTCAGCCCTGACCCCCTCTCTGTTTTATCTTCTTGTATAGGAATTTGACAAGAAATATAACCCCACCTGGCACTGCATCGTGGGCCGAAATTTTGGCAGTTATGTCACACACGAGACGAAGCACTTCATCTATTTTTACTTGGGTCAAGTCGCCATCCTCCTCTTCAAGTCAGGCTAGGTGGCCGAGGAGACGGTGTCAGTGGCGGCGGCGGCAGCGATGGCAAACAGGCGGCATTGCTGGGACTGTTCTGCACTGGGGCCAGCATCAGGAAGTCCTCTCCAATGGCTGTGCTACTGCATGGACTGTATACTCGATTTCATGTGTGTGTCGCAGTAAACAAAAACCAAACTTCTTTCTGTTTAGTTGCCTGGGGAAGAAGGCTGCTTTATGTTTATTTTTTTTAAGACTTTAAAAATATTTTTTTGGTTGTACTGCACTAGGAAGTCTCTCCCACCCTCCTTTTCTCTTTCTCTCCCTGTATAAAATAAAGGCCCTCAGCAAAGCCCGAGAGACTAGGAGGCTGAGGGCTAGAACCAGGTCTCTGGAGGTGGAGATCTCCCTGCAGCTGCCTCTTCCTGGGGTGATGCTGCTGGAGGAGGGCCAGAAGCTGTGAGGACAGTGGTAGATTAGCAAGGAGAGGGATAGGAAGTGGGGTGGGGGTATTGCTCTAGTACCAGGGAGAATATTCCACTGAACTGTGACTTTATTACGGCTTGGGGCAGGGTGGGTGGGTGCAGTCGTGATGAGCCCTGAGATGTGTTTGTGGTGTGGGATTGGGGAGCAGACTCGTCTTGCTGTCTGTCTGTCAGGGTCTCTAAGTAAGGGCTGTGGTGTCTTTGTGGGTTCCCTTCCTCCTCCTCCTCCAGCCACCGTGACGTGGAAGGCTGTGGGGAGTAGGGTTAGCTCGACTCTTCCCCTTTACCTTCTGCCATCCGCTCCCGCTTAGCCCTCGGTTCTTCTCATTCCTCAGTTCTCTTAGAGCAGCCCTGTTGGCTGGCAAGGGGATTCCTGGTGACTGTAGTTCCTTAGTTAGGTCTTAGCGATCAAACCAAATCAGTGTCCCCTTGATTCTTCCTTGTGTGTGTTTGTGTTTGTCCGTGTGCGCGTGTGGGGTGGGTCTGGGGTAGAAGGGAGGGAAGGGGCAGGATTCGTGGACTCTGTAGGTGTGTGGGGAGGTAAGGGCACAGTTAGTTTGAAGTGGGCTTCTATGTTACCTGTTGGGGTGAGGACAGGTTGGTGTCATACCATCCTCCTCCCCTCAGCCATCAGCATGGACACCCTGCTTTGCCCTGTGGCTGGCTGTTCCTAGGGACGTTTTTGGGAGGGTCACCCAGGACACGATGGCCATACTGCCATCTGCCCTGGAGTTGGATCTGGGGGCAGGGGCAACTCTTGGCTGGTCCCAGCCTCTTGTGGGAAGTGGGAATGGAAGAGGTGAGGGCCAAGAGGGGCTCCTTGGAACAGGTCTGAGGTACAGTAACAAGCTCGTGAGTCAGGAGGTGAAGAAGGGCTGTGAGGTGGGAGGACCTTCCAGAGAGTGCAAGGAAACCTCAGCTGTTGTTGACATGATGGGGTGGGTGGGGATTGTCATTGCCAATTGAGCTGCTGGTTCTAATGAATCACATTCAGAACATGGAGTAGGGGTGACACTGTAAGGGTGGGGAAATCTAGCTTTTTTTCCCCAGCCCATCCTTGGGGGTGGGGGAAGGCAGGAGAAAGTCCCTTCCTCCTAAGCCCTTAGAGTGTATTGAGCTTTTTTTTTTTTCTTCAGTGCTGGCAGGGAGGGTGGGAACTAGTGACTGAGTTCCCTGTTCAAACCTTTCATTGGGTACAAGATTGAATGTTTGATTTTAGGTTTTATTTTTCTTAACGAATGTCCAGATGTGTGTTTCTCCCTGCCCTCCAAGACTCTGGCCAGTTGGAAGTGTCTAGTTTTTGTTCATCTCTCATTTCTGGTGCAGGGGCTGAGACCCTGCTACATCTATGCTCTGCATCCACGCCTCTTTTGGACATTAAAGGTCGATTGATGCACTTCTGAGCTGTTGGGATTTCTTCGGGGGTGTGAGGGGTTGGTTGGTCTGGTGCTGTTGGTGCCACATGGTGGGTGGGGTAGGGTGGTAGTTCTGAGGGAGAATGAGAACGGGAGTGTGTGAGCAGAACGGAGGTAGGCAAGGCTTCAGATTCGAGGCTAGTTTGCAGGCTCTTGGGAAGACTGCCTGTGGAACAGTGAGGTACCAAGGGATCAATTAAGAAGGACTGAAGACCCTGCCTGGTTGCTCAGCCTTTTCTGGTTAGTAATTGACAGAGCTGGAGCCTTGGGGTATGCCAGGACAAGGCCTCAGTTCACACAGTTCAGCTGTGATGATGGCACTGTAGGGCCCAGAGTCCTCTATGTTCTTAATGATGCCTGTGACAACATTACTTACATAGGTAAGTCTGGTCTCATTCTGTAGGACTTTTGGCAACCAGTCCCATCTTGTGGAGCCCTGGAAGGGAATGACAAGTAGGGCCACTTGAGAGGGAGATGGGAACTGGAGTTCTCAAAGAGGAAACAGCCACTCAAAGCTGTGTCCAGGTGGAGTGGAGAAAAGGGGCATCAGTATCTGCACTTTTTGCCAGGCATGAGGCTGCCTCTAGCCAGCCTCTAGAGAAGGGTCTCGGAGTCAGTCCCTCCCTCTAGAGTACAAGAGCACTGGGAATGAATGGAGGGTGCCTGGTAGAGACAACAGCCTAACAGTGGGAGGAGCTGTCCACTGTGGTGTGTTGCAGTCAGTCCCCCTGTCCCTGAGCCCCAATGACCTTTAGCCTAGGCCCAAGGTGTAGCTGTCAAGTCTGCTCAAATATAGACTCCTGGACATCATGTATGATGGTGTGCCCTCCTCCTACCCTTACCCTGACCACTTCTTTCTGCATCGTCTCTGCCAACCTGCCTGGCTTATTTCTCCACCCACATCCTCTACTGCTTTATCTCGAAGCATAGCTGAGCCCATCTGTAGCAAGTGCTGGGAAAGTATTTCCTGGCCAGATGGAAACAGCCTTCGCCAGTCATGACAGTCCCCTTGATGTGGGTCACCTGGCCTTCTGGAAGAATCTTGGAGGGACAGCAAGCTTTAGACCATCTTGCCAGCTCTGGAAGAGGAATAAGAAGAATTTCATTTTTAAAACATTGCTTGAGCCCTCAAGAGTGGTCTTTAGTCAAATGATTTTGGGATGAGCAAACTGAATTGTCCTGAACCCACTCAGTTGGTAACACTGCCAGAGTTCCAGGTTAAGTGGCATGGGTGGCGGGGTTCTCATTGGTACACCTTAAGGTTTAGGCCTAGCCCTAATCATCCATGGATGACTTGTGCTAACAGACCTGTAAAAGGTTGAAGAGAACCAGCAGAGTGCCAGGTTCCTGCCGTGGCTGCCTGTTGGTGAAACATGTCTATCTCGGTTAGGCTTTTTAGAGAGGTCCAACACGGGAAAGCAATGTTGTGGGGAAATGTGTGAGGTTGTCTTAGCCCCAGCCCATGCCCACTGTGCAAATGGACACTTTTTTTTTTTTTTTTTTGCCTTTCTGGTCCATAATCTGTATATGAAGAAATTGATGCTTCCCTAAAGCGGATTGAAATGAAGATGTCTGCCTAAGAAATTTGAGGAGACAGTTCCGGGGGTGGGGGGTATTCAAGATCATTTTCACATACATTGTGCCAGCTTTTACCCCTCCCCACATTTGCACACATACAGGGGAGGAAGTCCAGGACCAGAAACATCTAAAGTCACGTGGATGCTAGGACAAGTGGTGTGTAAACTTCGACAATTGATTTACAGGCAGGTTTGATCTTGGTTTGAGGTAGCAGGAAGTTTGTCGCTGGGTTCTGGGTCCCCTACGGAACTCTGCTGGTGCACAGCTCAGTGGATTTTAGTATATCTCAGATACACGTGCAACATCAACTCCGAAATAGACCCTTGAAAGAAACCCTGCAGCTAGCCGGGTGGTGGCGGCTCACGCCTGTAATCCCAGCACTCGGGAGGCAGAGGCAGGTGGATCTCTGTGAGTTCGAGGCCAGCCTGGTCTACAAAGCGAGTTCCAGGGAAGGTGCAAAGCTGCACAGAGAAACCCTGTCTCGGAAAACAAACAAAGCCCTGCAGCAGCTGGCAGTCAATCCCCACTCCTTTCAGCCTCTAGGAAATACTAATCCCTGTGTGTCCATGTGTGGAGCTCGGGTTGACACTCGGTGTATCCATCACTTTTCTTAATTTCTGAGACTTGGTTTTACTGAGTCTGGAGTTTACTGATTTGGCTAGACTGGGTGGCAGCAAGTCCCAGGCTTTATCCTGTCTCTGCCTCCCCCTTGCTGGGGTTCCTGGCATGTGCCACTGCATCTGTTTTTTGTTGTTGTTGTTGTTTGTTTTTAAATATAAAATTTAAAAATTATGGTTGTTTTGCATGTATGCATGCTTTACAACATGTTTATGTCTGGTGCCTATATTGGCTCCCGTGGAACTGGAGTTACAGACAGTTGTGAGCTACAGTGTGAGTGCTGGGAATTGAACCCAGGTCCTCTGGAAGAGCAGCCAGTGCTCTTTTAACTGCTGAGCCATCTCTCCAGTTCCTACACCTGATTTTTTTTTTTTTTTTTTTTCCTTTTTAAAACATGGATCTTGGGAAATCAAGCTCAGGTCCTCAAGCTTGTGTGGTGAGCATTTTACTGACTGAGCCATCTCCCCAGCCCACTAATCTACTTTGTGTCTCAGAATTTGCCTATTCACATTTCATATAAATGGGACCATGTGATGTTCAACGAACATTTATGTCCATGTGTTTGTGTGGGTATCTTGCAGTTGTGTGTAGTTATCACATCTACTGCACTTCCATTGTAGCAGAAAGCAGTGATAGATAGTAAATAAATGAGCATCACGATTCTGGTACTCGTTTAACCCACAGGAGGGCTGAATGTGACTGGACCACACTTGGCCAACCCCTGATCAGATGCCTTCACAGGACTCGGTATTCCAGAACGACAGAAGGTGAATTCTCCCTCTTTATTCTGCAGCTAGTGGATTCCCCCCTTTAGCCACAATTGGTGTTAGAATAGTTGGTATTTCCAACCTTTTAGAAGCAGCTGGTACTGGGCATCATTGAAAGTGCCTGTGTAATACTCCGGTACAGTGCTGAGGGCTGAACACACTAAACACTATTTGAGGAGTGTGGCCTTGAGTCTCCACTTGACTCCAACACAGTCCTTTGAATTCCTGGGACTAGCCAAGCTTGTTAAATGTCTGGTTGTCTTATTTTGGTGAAAACCAATCTTCAGCTTCCCAGGGAAGTGAGATTATCTTTGATGATTTGTATGAAAGTTACTTCTTACTCTAGAAACAGCCAACAGCTCTAGTAGTCTGTCTTGTCTATTAGTCACCTACCTACTAAGTCCCTTGCAAGGAATTGCCTTATGCAGGTGTGGGGGCTGACTAGGCATGGCTGAAGTCTGTAGAGCAGGCTGTGAAAAAGGACAGCCTGGGAGCTCAGGCAGGCCTCTAATAGCCAGGATAATTTTGTTTTGTTTTTGTTTTTGTTTTTTTGTTTTTAGTACCTGTCCTGGATCTCACTCTGTAGACCAGGCTGGCCTCGAACTCCCAGAGATCCGCCTTAGCCAGGATAATCTTATTTGCATATTATTAGCTGACTAAATCATATCTGCCAGATGCCTTCCTCACAGCAGCCTGCAGTTTCGAAGTAGCTGGTAAAGCTCAGGCAGCTCAAGGTGATGGCTCATCCCAGGGTGTCTTTTCGGCTTGGTCCTCACACAGGTCCTTAAACCAACCTCTACAGTGGCAAACAGCCTCACTTCTGCCTGGAAGAGCAGCCACCCTGTGTAGAACTGGAAACGAGAGCCCAGTGCTCGCTCTCACTCCATCTGCGGACTGAAGGAAAGGAAAAGGTGTGCAGCACATATACAAATGTTGACAAAAGGGTAGACAAAGTCCTGTTGGGGTGGCTTCAGGGCTCAGCCGCTCTGTCACTGGCTCTGCAAGCTCCCAGATCCGTGGCCTGAACAGTGACAGCCACCGGAGCAGCAGCCCAGACCTGTCACAGAGACGCCTCTCTCGGGGTGGCCTCCAATCCAGCAGTGTTAGGGACCCTCAGTGAAGGGTAGCTCCCTTAGCAGGCCACTCACAGATGGAGGATTTTTATTACCATTTGGCGTGATACTGGGTGGAACCCAGGGCCTCATTCATAACAACTAGGCAAGCACTCTGCCACTGCACTGCAACCCCAGGCCACAAGTGACGAAGATGTGGACTCCAGAGAGGCCCACCAGGTCTTCAAGGTCCTTTTCAGCTATGTGAGCCGCCCAATCAACAACTGACTTTGACTTTGGCAGGGAAATCTTGACATGACCCACGTAGGCTACTGAGCCCCCAGAAATTGCACTAAAGTCTCGTGTATAAGCAGCTGGAGTTCCTCGGAAGTGCAGTGATCTTACTAGCTCTACTGTGTGCTCACTGGGTCGCGTCAGTACAATGTCAGCCATGGAGTGGACCAGTGTGTCATCTAGTGGAAGGACAGGGTCCCTGTGAACGACATGATGGCAAGGCTGGAGACTTATTCCCTAGATGTAGGCCACTGGGAGTGCTGGTGTTGACAGTGGGGTGCACCGGCTTCTGGCCTTTACAAACAGGTGTTGAGAAAGGCCTTGGCTACCTCAAATGCTGTGCATCAGACACCGGGAATGTGTTGAACAGGCCCTTTTCCAGGGCAGATTAAGTCATCCCACAGTTTTCTTGTGCTGGGAATTGAAGCCCCGAAGTCCTGGTTTTCTTTCTCTGTTTTTTGTTTTTTTTTTTTTTTTTTTTTTGTTTTGGTTTTTGAGACAGCGTTTCTCTGTATAGCCTTGACTGTCCTGGAACTTGCACTGTAGACCAGGCTGGCCTCAAACTCAGAGACCCATCTGCCTCTGCTTAGGCGTACGCCGCCGCCACCACCCGGCTTCTTTTCCTGTTTTAACTGTATTAGTTACTTGTTGCTGTGACAAAAATACCTGACCAAAGCCACTTAAGGAAGGGATGACTTCCACTTGTGGTCCCAGGAGCCCCGAGGCAGCTGGTCACATTGCCAGGAGCAGAGGAGGGATGCTCCTGCCCATCTCATTTTTATTTTTTTATTTTTTATTTTTTTCCGAGACAGGGTTTCTCTGTGTAGCTTTGTACCTTTCCTGGAATTTGCTTTGGAGACCAAGCTGGCCTCGAACTGCCTCTGCCTCCCGAGTGCTGGGATTACAGGCTAGCACCACTGCCGCCAGGCCCATCTCATTGTTTTTTCTTGAGTCTAGGATCCCAGCCCATGGGATGGTGTTGCCCACAGTAAAGGTTGGTCTTCCCACCTCAGTGACCCTGGTGAGGCTTGCCTTATAGGTTATTTTAGATCCTGTCAAGTTGATAGTTTCTATGGTAAAATACCCAACACAAACCAACCTCAAGAGAGGAAGGGTTTATTTGGTGATCACTGTGAAGGCAGCGCAGGGACCGGAAGCAGCTAGTTCACACCCACAGTCAAGAGCAGAGAGCCCCAAGTGTGGGCCCTGTGCTTGTGCTGAGTCCCTCTTTCACAGCCCAGGACCAAGACCCGGGGCAATCCAGCACTTACATCCCAGGGAATGTGCTTTCCTTACGTGTAGCAGGAATCTTAAAGGGTCTTATTAATAAAACAAACCTGGAGCCAGGTATTGGGGTGAACGCTGGAAGATCAGAGAAGCAGAACAAGCCACAGCTTCCTCACCTCGACAGTTCCTCAGCTGATCCTGTTTCCTCAGACTGGAAGCCTCTGTGTCCTCATCCAGAATGGATTTCACCTGAACTGTGCTGTTCGAAAGCCTGAAGCTTAACCAGCTAAAAGCTTCTAGTTTCTGGTCCTCAAGCCTTATATACCTTTCTGCTTTCTGCCATCACTCCCTGGGATTAAAGGCGTGAGTCACCATGCTTGGCTGTATCCTTGAACACAC
Source organism: Onychomys torridus (assembly GCF_903995425.1). Taxonomy (NCBI): domain Eukaryota; kingdom Metazoa; phylum Chordata; class Mammalia; order Rodentia; family Cricetidae; genus Onychomys; species Onychomys torridus. The sequence goes on along the minus strand of NC_050450.1, from coordinate 76,252,660 downwards.
AGAGATCCAAGTGGATTTCTGCCTCTGAAATGCTAGGATTAAAGGTGTGTGTTACCACTGCCTATCCTCTATGTTGAATATTGTGGCTGTTCCATTCTCTGGCCCCAGATAAGTTTATTAGGGTGCACAATATTTCGGGGAACACAATACCACTACACTTACAGGGGGGGGGGTTTCTTCCAACCTCAACGTAGTCAAGACAATCCTCCACTCACATGCCCACAGGCCAACTTCATCTAGACACTCCTGTGACAACCTACCTGACCATTCCAAGTAACCATCAGAAGAGTATGGTGTGTACCTTTGATCCCAGCACACAGGAAGCAAAGGAAGGTAGATCTATGTGATCTGAGGCCAGGCTGGTCTACAGAGCAAGTTCTAAGCCAGCCAGGGCTCCCTAGTGAGACCCTGTCTGAAAAAACAGTAACCATCCCAACTGTACCTCTTGTCAACTTCACAGATGGATCACTTTAAGCCGCAACTTTCCACCCCTTGTTCCCAAAGTCTCATGTTTACCTCATAATGTAAACTATAGTTCAGCTTTTAAAGTCTCCTTAGTGTCTTAGTTATGGTTACTATTGCTGTGGTAAGCCACCTTGACCAAAGCAACTAGAGGAAAGAGTTATTTGGATTATACTTCTACGTCATTGTTAATCATCAAAGGAAGTCAGGGCAGGAATCTGGGGGCAGGAGCTGATGCAGAGGCCATAAAGGGGTGCCACTTACTGGCTTGCTCCTCCTGGCTTGCTCAGCCTGCTTTCTTATAGAAAGCAATGGGCTGGACCCTCCCCCATCAATCACTAATTAAGAAAATGCCCTACAGGCTTGCCTACAGCTCAGTCTTATGGAGGGAATTTCTTAATTGAGGCTCTCTCCTCTCAGATGACTCTAGTTTGTGTCAAACTGACATAAAATTAGCCAGCACACCATAGTCTTTAAAAATTCCAGGCGGGCGGTGGTGGCGCACACCTTTAGTCCCAGCACTCGGGAGGCAGAGGCAGGCGGATCTCTGTGAGTTCAAGGCCAGCCTGATCTGCAGAATGAGGTTCAGCATAGCCAGGGCTACAATGAGAAACTGTCTCAAAAACAAAACAAAACAAGGGATGCTGGAGAGATGGCTTAGTGGTTAAGAGTACTCACTGCTCTTCCAAAGGACCAGGGTTCTACTCCCAGCATCCACAAGGCAGCTTAGATCTGTCTGTGACTCCAGTTCCAGAGGACCCAACACTCATGGCAAAACACCAATGCATTTAAAATAAAAAATAAAAATAAATAAAAACAAAAAAATTCAATATTTTAAAAGTCCAAACTCATAAAGCAAGTTTGATACTTTAAACATACAATGGAACATAGAAACTTTCTTATTCTAAGATGAAAGGCCAGGGGCAAAGCAAACAGATAGTGCTCCAAAGCAAGACGGAAACCCAGCAGGGACAGCATCAAAGCTTGTAGTTCGTTCTAGTGTCCAACATCTGGATCTTGTAGCGTCTGGGCTCCAAAGGGATTGGACAGCTGCACCCCCGCCCCCAGCTTCTTAGGCTTAGACTGTGTACACTCCACACCGTGGCGTGCCTTGGCAGACGTACCGTGGTCCTGGCGTCTCCAATATCGAGGTCTCTATTGCACCCATGGTTTCACCCTCTCCATATAACATCCTTTTAGGGCCTCTCAGCTGGAACAAAAAGCCTCTTTCCATGACCCCTTTAATCCTGCATCTTTGTCTTTGAAACCAGTACCATGTGGATAATGACTTTGAGCTGTGAGCTTGAGATATATGGTCTGGCCCCTTGGACCTCAGCTGTCTCTGTTTCCTGGTGTCAGCCCTGGAGAAACAGTTTCTCAGGCAGTTACTTCTGAGCAGCAGAGAACCCCTCCACTTTGAGCAAATTCAGATCCCCATTAAGAGGGAGCCTCTGATGGGTGGGGGCCTTCCTTCAGGACATCTTTTCCAATGTCCCAGTATGGCACTTAAGGTTTCCTGTCAGCGGTGCTGATTACGGCTGCTGTCTCAGCCTCGGCCAGAATGCTCTCCCGTATTGAAATTCCCTCTGCCAAACAAAGGAGTCCATCGCTCAATTCAGCTTCATTCAGAGTCTCAGGTCAGGCAGAATAAATCCAGATTCTTGGTCAGCGCATCCTGTAAATGGTCCCTGTCCCTGTTACAGTTCTTATCCCCGCTGGATTCGAGAGCTGGGCCTTCACAATCACTGTCTTTCAAGCTTCCTGCTAGAATCAAATTCTTCTTCCAGCGTTTCTTAACCCAATATGCCGAATATTTTCACATTCTCCACAAAAAAAGGTTCCAAAACCTTAAAAGCCACATGAAGGTCTACTATAGAAAAGACTCCACCCCTCGGCTACCAATTTTTATTTCTGTTTCATTCTGTGACAAAATTCCCTGGCAAAGAGCAAGCCAGGGGAGAAAGGGTTCATTTGGCTTCTAATTCTAGATTACAGCCCATCACTGCAGGGAGGCCAAGACTCAAAGCATTCAGTCCCATCTACTGTCAGGAACAAGAGGGATCCACGCATGTGCGTCCTCTGTACTCCTACCCCTGTTTGACCTCATGTCGGCTGGGACCCAGGGAATTGCAATGCCCAGTGTGTGGGACTTCGGACCTCAGTTAAGGCAGAATCTTTTTTTGTTTTTGTTTTTGTTTTTGTTTTTTTTTCGAGACAGGGTTTCTCTGTAGCTTTGGAGCCTGTACTGGATCTCCCTCTGCAGCCCAGGCTGGCCTCGAACTCTCAGAGATCCACCTGCCTCTGCCTCCCGAGTGCTGGGATTACAGGCGTGCGCCACCAATGCCTGGCTGGCTTAAGGTCTTTTGATGTTTCTACCACATATGTACAAAAGCAGCGCATGTTCAGTGGAAAACACACTTGAAGCCTGATTGTTGGTTTTTCTCAGGGACGCATATTTGAATTCCTTGAGATGCTGACCTGTGGCAGACAAAGGCAGTTCCCAGACATCCATGCACTTACCGGAGTGGACAACTGCTCTCGAGAGAGTGGGTGTGGTGGTTTTACACACACACACACACACACCCCACACACACCCCACATGCTCAGGACTGCCTCATTCCTTAAGCCACATCTACCTCCCTTAAGGTGCCATCATGGTTATATAGAGACGTCACTAGTAACTATTTATGCAACTGATTATGTACATTGGATATGTCAATATTTCCTAGCATTTGTGTCCCTGGAAGGCAAGGCCTTGCCTTGACTCTGTTCCTCTGCCCTTTGCTACTACCCACTCCCCAGAGAAGCAGAGTGATCTGCGTGTCTCTAGCCTTACTGTGTATACAATATTTTTTATTCTATTTATGTATTTATGTATTTATTTTGTGTGTGTGAAAGCCCTTGTGTGGAGGTCAGAGGGTGACTGTAGAAGCTGTCAGTTCTCCTTCCTGCCATGTGGGTCTCAAGGATGAACCTCCATTGTGGCCGGAAGTGCTTCTTCTCCCCACTGAGCCATATCACTGGTTCCACACAGTCTTTTAGATGGGAGAAAATGAGCCAGGTGTGTTGGTGTTGCCTCTGATCCTAGCATTCCTCAGGCTGAGGCAGGAGGATCACAAATTCAAGGCCAGCTGGAGCTGAGGAATGACTTACCCTGGTGCTAAATTAATTTTGTTAGAATATATTACTTGAGTATAAACCAGGCGTTAATATGTACACAGAACTCTTTAAGTGATGGACATGAACTAAATGCAAATTTGCAAATGAAATACAAAGAGAATTGTAAATTATGAAATTCAAATGAATGACACTAACCCTACTCTTTTTCTTCCTTTGTCTGGTTTCAGGTTCCAGCCCCTGCGAAGAATATGTGGGGACTAGCAACCTGTATGTTTGCCCCTGGCTTTGCTTTGTAGGCCAGGACAGCCTCGATCAGGTTCTCTTACCTTAACTCTGAAGTGATAAGGGCATGCCCCATCACACCTGGCTGGGGGTTGTGTCTGCACGATTTAAAGTTTGGGTCATAAACTTCGTTTATAAAGCTCGTAACGTTGGGCCTCTCTGGGCAGCCTATGTTCCTCACCTGTGACATGGGCATGAGAACTACTGTGTCAGAAACTGATACTGTAGGCAAAAGGGCAAATGTCAGGAGAGGACCTGCTGTGGGTCAGACAACGTTTTCTTGCCATGTCTTTTAAGACCTCGTTTTCCAAGTAGCATTTGGACAGACTGACTTCAGGCTTGGAATTCTACTGTCTCGGCATCCCTAGTAGCTCAAATTATAGCCATGCATCATCACATTGGGCTGAAAAAAAATGATGTTTAGCATTTTAAAAAATATGTATTGTACTTTAAATTGTGTGTGTCTGCAGAGGTCAGAGAGGATGTTGGATCCCCCGGAGCTGGAGAGTGCTGAGGACTGACTCTCTTTCTCTGCAAGTCTTGGGCACTGAGCCATCCCTCCAGCTCCTGGAAAAAAATAACTTTTTGGTCTGTGGCAAAACACTTGGGATTTTGGAATGAAAGATTCTATATCAGTTAGCACAGTGCCTGGCAGTTTCTGAGGCTTTTACCTGGAGGAGTTCCAATTTCGCATTTCGTTGTGATTACAGTGTCAGGTTCTTGAAGACGAGGTCCACCTCTGTCCTGTAACCCGTGTAGTATATTACCTGTGCTTACCTATATCACCATTGTCCCAGACATACAAACTCAAACCATTTAAACTTCAAGAAATGAACGTACTTGAATACCCACGGAGAAGCAGCGCCATCTTCTGGTCAGAGTGAATAGTGCAGCACAGAACCCGACAGGCTCAAGCACCTGGGTTGGTTGACCTGCACTGAACCGTAGTGGAAGGCCATGCTGGAAGTGGCACTCCTGTGTTAGAACCCCCTCCCAGAGCCTGAAAATTATCCTCTCCTGAACGCTGTTTGTGGCTTTTAAAAGGCCATAGTCGTCAATGGATGTGCAACTAGGAAAAGTAATTTCATTTTTTTTGTGTGTGTGTGGTTTTTCGAGACAGGGTTTCTCTGTGTAGCTTTGCACCTTTCCTGGAACTCACTCTGTAGACCAGGCTGGCCTTGAACTCACAAAGATCCGCCTGTCTCTGCCTCCCCAGTGCTAGGATTAAAGGCGTGCGCCACTACCGCCAGGCTTTTTTTTTTTTTTTAAAGAATTATTTATTTATTATGTATACAGTATTCTGCCTGAAGGCCAGAAGAGGGCGCCAGATCTCATTACAGATGGTTGTGAGCCACCATGTGGCTGCTGGGAATTGAACTCAGGACCTCTGGAAGAGTAGTCAGTGCTCTTAACCACTGAGCCATCTCTCCAGCCCCATTTGGGGTTTTGCAAAGGTGGAAACATCACTTATTGAATGTGTTAATTGCTAGGCTTGTATTTTAAGCTGTGTGTGTTTGTTTATATATGTGCATGCATGTGGAGGTCATAGGTCAATCTCCGGTTTTATCCTCCAGAACCATCCATCGTGTTTGTGTTTTTATTTTTAAAATTTTATGCCGGGTGGTGGTGGCGCACACCTTTAATCCCAGCACTTGGAAGGAAGAGGCAGGTGGATCTCTGTGAGTTCGAGGCCAGCCTGGGCTACCAAGTGAGTTCCAGGAAAGGAGCAAAACTACACAGAGAAACCCTGTCTTGAAAAAGAAAAAAAAAAATTATGTGCATTGGTGTTTTGCCTGCATGTATGTCTGTGTGAGGGTATTGGGTCCCCTGGAACTGGAATTACAGTCAGTTGTGAGTTGTCATATGGGTGCTGGGAATTGAACTCTCATACTCTGGAAGAGCAGTCAGTGCTCTTAACCGCTGAGCCATGTCTCCAGCCCTCTACCATGATTTTTGAGACAGGATCTTTCACTGGCCTGGGGCTTTCCTGACTAGACTTGCCTGACTGGCCACCTGTTTCTGCCTCTTTGGTTTGAGGATTACAAAGCCAAGCCACCATGCCCAGCTTGCCTATCTACCTATCTACCTATCTATCTATCTATCTACCTATCTATCTATCTATCTATCATCTATCTATCTATCTATCTATCTATCTATCATCTATCTATCTATTTAAACGTGGGTGCTGGGAATTGAACTCAGGCTCCCCATGTTCACTTTACCACCTGAGATGTGTCTACAGCCCCCAACACTGCCTATGAACTGCCTTAGACTTTATCATTGGCATCTCTTTATTACAGGGCAATAAAACGTCATAAGATAGAAAGTGCTTGCAGATGGGTAAAGACGTTGGAACACAGCAAGCAGACCATGACTTTTAGTCAGGTTCTCTGAATGCTGTTGTCTGGTGACAGCCTGGTCCTTTGGGCCTTGCTGTCATTAGGCAATATTATTTCAGGCTCCATGCAGGAAACCTTCCTCAAGCTTCAGGTATTCCTTACACTCCTATGCTGGTCTGTGTTCTGTTGAGTACTGGAGGGGTCCCCCTGCACACCCCTGAAGCTTGCTCTCTCTACATAGCACTGGGCTCTTCAGTGGTTGGCCACTTTGGTCTCCTGGGCTCTGTTAACGTCCTGAGCTCAGGTAATCCTGGCTCCCTCTGGCTTCCCCTCATCTGCACCATGGTCTGGAGCCTTTTTTTCTAGGCAGGATGTTGGGGTTCTCCTAGAATTCACATTGTTTATTTTCTTGTCTCTCAGGAGAGGTGGTAATTTGTTAGCCCCCCACCCCACCCCAGATTCTTGCCTGGGTATTTTGATTGTTAGGTGGAAGATAGATCTGGTTGCTGTTAGATCAACTGGATATTGCAGCATAACTTTCACTTCCAATAGTCGCTGCCATTTCCTGGTTCTGCAGACTGTGGTTTGCCCGAGGCAAGGCAGGTCTGTGGTCAACTGCATTTGCTGGCTGTTGATGAGGGGGTGGGGGTGGAGTGGGGGAGTGTGGTGCAGTCTAGGTAACGGGGCCATGTGTCTCTCATCAGCTTGCGGACCAGCCTGGGCTTGCTAGTGTGGCCCTTGCTTCCAAAAGCACACCCAAGAAATCAGCTGTCATCAGTCTTCAAGGCTGTTCTTGAATCACTTTGCTGTCTCGTGGCCAAAGCAAGCCATCAACTCAAGGGCCCCCTGAGAAAGAGTTTACCTGTGATGGGAGGAGCCTCTCAGTCCCACCGCACAGCGTAGTTTACAGAAGGGGCAGGGATGTACAGCCAATGTACATCCAGGGATGCAAAGCCAGTTTGTGTTTCTGTTGTAGCCATTATTGTGTTTGTTTGTTTGTTTGTTCTCGAGACAGGGTTTCTCTGTGTAGTCTGTGCCTGTCCTGGATCTTGCTCTGTAGACCAGGCTGGCCTTGAACTCACAGAGATCTGCCTGGCTCTGCCTCCCAGATGCTGGGATTAAAGGTGTATGCCACCACTGCCCAGCATCCATTATTGTTATTTTAATCTTCATAGAAAACCAGGATATAGGTCTTGCCATTGATGCCTGCCTCTGCCCTGCCTTGAGCCATGGTGTTATGGTCATGTACGTGGTGTTCTACGAGTGCAATTATGACTCTGCCCACCTGTAGTTGGCACCGGGAATGATCCATGCCCTACCCTAGTCTCTATTGCAATGTGCTTACCTAATACTCCTGTGGTCTCTCCAGAAAACACAAGGCCCTGTCCCTGCGGTCCTTCTCCTCAGGGCCTTTGGGGCTCAGGGACACTCCAAGGGAGACATTGTATGTTGCTGCAGGCCTCAGGAATAATATCATAAGAACTCAGCTGGTTATGGCAAAGTCACTACCTGGAGGGATCTGGGAATTCCTCCAGAGGAAGCCAAATTCCAAGGAGCTTTTGGTGTTATTTGGCTTGTTATATATCAGCTGTCTTCTGTTATGAAAATCATGTGTGCCTTCATAGTTTTCCCAATTGACTTTTCCCTAAGAAGGGCTAACAGTGTGGACTGCTCACTCCCTGGACATCCACATTCCAGGTATTTGGAGAACAGCCTCAGGAAAGGCTTTCTCTGGAATCAGATGTCTCCCTTAGCCACTTTCAAGGACCAACAGTGATATGCTAACCTGTCATTAACACTCAGTTGACCTTCTCTTTTACCTCTCCCAGTTTGGATTGTAAAAGAAAGCCTAGTGGTCACTGCCGGGGGTGGGGGGGATTCTTACTTGCCTTTATGACCTTGTAGAATTCAAGCCTGGTGACCTTGCTCCACCAGGGGCTTGATATAACTGGATTTGGGGAGACTTAGAACGTGCAGAACGGAGGACAGAGAAGAGAAAAGAGAATGGAAGAACTAGATGGGTAAGAACTGGAGAGGAACAAACTGAGATGGGGAAGAACTAGATTGAAGGGCTAGAAGAGAATACTAGAGGAACGAGATGGAAGATGAGGAAGAGCCAGATGGGAGGTCCTAGCTGGGTAAGAACAAGGTGAGAAGGACCTAGATCAGGCAGAATTAAGACCAGAGAATTAAGATAGAACTTAGAGGGAGCAGTAGATAAACGGAGAGAAATCAGGCAATAAAGGAGCTGGGCACAGGGAACAGAACTGAAGCTGTGTAGATAGGATGTTATGTCAGAGGAATTAAAGTAAGTGGACTATAGAGCTTGGTGTGCTGAGATTCTATTTCCTGAAAATAGTCCTCGCCATTAGTAGTTCTCTCTCCTGAGCCCCTGGGATGTAGAATATTGAGGCTGGTCCTTCTAACATTGCACAAGAATGTGTAGGGAACTGGGTGCTGATGACCTGTGTCCCCAGCCAGCCTGTGCCTCTGAAGATTAAGTCAGTCAGTCCTTGTCTTTGGGTCTGGGTTGGTCCAGAAACCTTGATGGCTCCCAGGTCTCCCAGCTCTTCCCGCGGGCTTCTGCAGGAAATCACTCTGTAGACCAGGTTGGCCTCGAACTCAGATCTCAGAACTCTTTTTTTCCTGGCACTCCAACCCTCTATCAGCTCCTGTAATCCACTTCCCCACGTTATTTCTCACCCCCTGGGTCCATTCAGTCCTTAATTTTTTGGTTTTTCAAGACAGGGTTTCTCTGTGTAGCTTTGCGCCTTTTTCCTGGAACTCACTTGGTAGCCCAGGCTGGCCTCGAACTCACTGAGATCTGCCTGGCTCTGCCTCCCGAGTGCTGGGATTAAAGGTGTGCGCCACCACCGCTCGGCAGATGTTTTTGTTAATGACTTTGAGGTAGAAAATCTTGGGGAACAATTTAAAGTCTAGAAAGGCACACTTTTGTTAGTTGAGCGAAGGACTTGTTGAGGTCAAGGATCAAGAACGAAGGCGGCCTGGTTATTACTAGCTGACATGCTTTTCTTGCTAAAGATGGGTTTGGTGACCAAAGGCTCAGCCTCCTGATAGGATTTAATAAAAAAAAAAAAAATTGATGAGTAGGTATGCCCTGAGGATTTAAAGTAGAAATGACTGTTTTTTTTATATATAAAAGTTCAGATTTGTCTGGGGGGGGGGGGGGCGAACACCTTTAATCCCAGCACTCAGGAGGCAGAGGCAGGTGGATCTCTGTGAGTTCGAGGCCAGCCTGGGCTACAGAGTGAGTTCCAGGAAAGGTGCCAAAGCTACACAGAGAAACCCTGTCTCGAAAAACCAAAACCAAAACCAAACCAAAACAAAAAAGTTAAGATTTGTGATCCTTTAAAGATTTTTTATATGATTACCTTTTGAGGTAAATAATAAAATGATTGATCCTGTCTTTGTAACTACAAAACTGTAGCCTGCCAGTAAAAGAACTGACGGAGAAAAAGACCTTGCTTGTTTACACTTCCTTAATCCGTAACAATTTGCTTAGACATGAATGTATGTGGGTCCTTGGGAATAATTTGTTTTCACCTGTAATACATAAACTGTTTAATCATGTAAGGGAAATGAGAAACATGCTGTTTTTTTTTTTTCTAACTTGCATTCACTGTAATCATTCACTTGAAAAATGGAATGTAATCACATTGTGGTTTTTATACTGCTTGAAAGATTTTGCTGGGGTATACAAGCTGTAAGGGAAAAAGAAATTAAGAGACTCAGAAGGAAACCATCAGGAAAGATGTGAAGGGAAACATCAGGGAAGAGGTAAAGAAACAATTAAGAGAGACCTTGGCATGTTGAAGATGTGCCTGTGTGGGTGTTTTTTCTTTTGCCAGCCGCAGCAAAGTAAGTTTTGCTCCCTCAGATAGAAGAGTCAGTTGCGTGACCAGTCACGGACTTCAGCCTCCTTCAGTTCCTGAGCTGCCGAGAGCTGGCTCTCTTCAGCACAGCGCCCCACTGGACACCACGCAGGGGGGCCTTTGACAGACGAGGGGGAAGGGGAGGAAGGCCACAGTGTAAGACGGAGCATCCCCAATACCATCTCTACAGAGGAAGGGTTGGTGCAGCCAGGTGGAGACCACACAAGAAGCCAATGGTACTGGGTGCCACTCGGGAAGGGGACGAAGTGGCTGGGACTTGGGCAGGAGGGGGACCAGATGAGATACTCCTTGAGATTCTTCCTCTTTTCCCTTGTGATTCACAGTTGGCCTGTGATTAATATATATTCAGTCAGCACAGCAAAAAAAGATTTCTTTTTCCCCTGTTCTTTCTTCCTTCCTTCCTTCCTTCCTTCCTTCCTTCCTTTCTTCCTTCCTTTCTTCCTTCCTTTTCTTTCTTCCTTCCTTCCTTCCTTCCTTCCTTCCTTCCTTCCTTCCTTCCTTTCTTCCTTCCTCCCTTCCTTCCTCCCTTCCTCCCTCCCTTTCTTCCTTCCTTCCTTCCTTTCTTCCTTCCTCCCTTCCTTCCTCCCTTCCTCCCTCCCTTTCTTCCTTCCTTCCTTTCTATTTATTTATTTAATTTATTTGTTTGTTTGTTTGTTTTTTCAAGACAGGGTTTCTCTGTGTAGCTCACAGAGATCCGCCTGCCTCTGCCTCCCGAGTGCTGGGATTAAAGGCGTGTGCCACCGCCGCCACCACTGCCTGACCTTTTTATTTTTTAAAGGAGGCTGAACTTACGGTCATTCTGTCTTACATTCTGGAGTCATAGGCTTGCATAACCACAGCCAACTCAAATCCATCTTGTGCTGCTCGTCCCCATTCTGAACCACACAGCCACACTGGGTTCATGTTGTTCTCACATCAGGGCCTCTGCACTGCGTTTTCTCTGGTAGCCTCTCCCCTAGCTCCGCGTCTTAGCCATTCTCTCACTGTGCCCAGATGCCCTCTTTCAGAGAACCCTTTTCAGACCAGCATTTGAAATAACCATGTTTATTTGTGACTTTCTAAAATATGTAATTTTAATTGTGTGTGTGTGTGTGTGTGTGTGTGTTGTTGAGATGTGTATGTGAGTATAAGTACCTGTAGAGGCCAGAGAAGTATGCTGGATCTCCTGGAGCTGAAGTTACAGATGGTTGTGAGTCACCTGACGTAGGAACGGAACTTGTGTCCTCTGCAAGAGCAATACACATGTAGCTCCATACTGCCAAGCATCTCTCTAGCCTTAGCCACCTTACCACCTGTTTCTTCCTGCCTTTTCCTTAGAGCGCTTCCTTTGATCTCAGATTTAATCCTCTTGTGGTTTGCTTTCTGATGCATTGATAAACACAGAGCAAGCTAACGAGGGAAGGAGTTCATTTGGTTTACACTTCCGTTTTTAAAATCCATCCTTGAGGGAAGCCAGGCAGGACCCCAGAGTCAGGAATTGAAGCAGAGGCCATGGAGGGGTGCTCTTACCGGCTTGCTTCCCCTGGCTTGCTCAGCCTGCTCAGTGTGTAGGCATGTGTTTACAACCCAAGACCACCTCTCCAGGGTGGCACCTCTCTAGGGTGGCACTGCCCACAGTGGGTTGGGCCTCCCTTGTCAATCAACAATCCAGCAAAGTGTCCCCTAGACATGGCCACAGGCCAAACTGACAGAGGTATTTTCTCAAATTAGGTTCTCTCTTCCCAGTGATTCTAGTTTGTGTCAAGTTGACAAAAACGATGTAAAACGACTTAAATTTCCGGTGTATTTACTTCTTGACTGGTCTCTCACGTGAATGTACATTCTAGAAGGACAGAGAATGGGTTGCATTCCCTTTTCTGTAATACATTTGTGTATTGTGTGTCTATGCATGTTCTTGTGTATGGGAGCACGTTATAAGTGCAGGGGCATGCATACATGTATGTGTATGTGTGCAAGCCAAGGCCGGAGGATGACCTCAAGAGTCTTCCTTAATTGCTTTTCACCTAGTTCATCGAAGGTCTCCCAACTGAACTCAGAGCTCATCGATAAGGAATAGTAGGATCCCGGAATCGCACAATTAATGGGGAGCAGACCACCGAAGTCTATTAACCAGAAGCAACTTTATTCAAAAACACCGCGGCAGCGGGGTGGTGGTGGTGGTGGTGGTGGTGGTGGTGGTGGTGGTGGTGGTGGTGGTGGTGTGGAGGATAGGGACACTTTTAACTAGTTAGGGCCACAGACAATTACTTGGTTCTGTGACTCCGAGAAAGAGCTACAATCGCCTTTTTATAGTCACAGGTTATACACAGGGCAGAGAGTACACGATGGAATTTAACACACGATGGAATTTACAGCGTCTTGGCATCTCACGGCTTGGGCGTGCCATTGAGCTGGAGCTTGGAGACTTACGGCATTTCAGGAACGTAGACTGAGCCTGAATTGGAGGATTTACGGCATTTCGGGCCCCTCCACCCAGGACCTGAACTAGGGGTCCTACTGCGGCGCTCTCCGGGGCGGGGCGTGTCTGAGGTCGAAGAATGATCCGGGATTTACAACTTCTGGTTACAGGGAGTTAGTTCAAAATGTTTACGTAGTCGTGGGTTGTTTAAATCGCCTTTCCCTTGTCTAGGAGAAAGCCGGGCAAAGGGTCGGAGCACACAGAAGTATGCGCATAGGCTATAAGCTACAGTTCTTCCACACTCCTGGGCTCTTCAGAACAGCCTAGCTAGGCAGCTTGTTCTGGGGATCCTCTTCTCCACCATCGAGTGTTGGAATTACAGGTGGGCTGGCCCACTCATTGGGCTTTTGTGTGGGTTCTGGGGATCTGAACTCTGCTCCCCATGCTTGGACAGCAAGTGCTCTATCCACGGAGCCGTCTCCCAGACACGAATTTTTCTTTTCCATATTCGTGTGTGTGTGTGTGTGTGTGTGTGTGTGTGTGTGTGCACGCATGTGTGTACACATGTCTTCCTGTGTGTGTGCATGTGCGTTTATGTCTGCATGTGTGTGTGCTTGTGTATACATGTCTGTGTGTGCATGTGTGCGTGTGCATGTGCGTGCGTGTGTGTGTGTGTGTGTGTGTGTGTGCGCGTGTGTGTGTGTGACCGACCATGTGGAAGCCAGAGGTTGATGTTAGGAATCATTCTCAATCACTTTTCCATCTTGTTCACTGAGACAGGGTCTCTCAGTCAAACGTAGAGCTCACTCATATGGCTAGTCTCACTAGGCTTGCCCTGGGCACCCCCTTCATGTGCATCCTGCCATTCCATCCAGCATTTAAGTGGGTTCTGGGGGGTCCAAACTCCAATTCTCACACTTGCACTTTAGCCATTGAACCTTCCCTCCAGCCCAACTTTATGAACTTCTAAGCAATTCATTCCATCTATATTTATCAAGGGCCTAATATATATATGACAAAGATAGCGAAAGTCTTTGTCCTCAGGTGGCTCTGTTCTCATGATTCGTGCTTACTGAGGCAGGACTGCGAGTCAAGTACCACGCCAGGCACTTCCAGAAGAGACAAAGTAGAGTCTCCTGAAAGACAGTCATTACCCGAGTTCTTGGCTAGTTGGGAGGCTGAGGCAGGAGGATCACTTTAGTCCAGGAGTTCAGGGCAAGTCTAGACAGTATAACAAGGCGGATTTTCAGAAACAACAATAACAAGTTACAATTGTACATGTCTAAAGAGTGGGTGGAAGTAAGAGTGGGGGGCAGGCAATATTCACAGGATAAAATCTGAAGTAAGGGCTGGAGAGATGGCCCAGTGGATCAGAGCACTTGCCACTCTCGCAGAGGACCTAGATTTGCCTCCCAGCACCCACACAGTGGGTCATAACTCCAGTTTCAGGGGGATCTGATGTCCTTTTCTGGCCACTCTACACAGCAGGCATGCACCCGGTGCAAGACACGTGCATAAAAATAAAGTGAATCTAAAAAATACATATCTGAAATGTTAGATGCCGCTGGCAATGGAGGCCGGGAGAGATGGCTTTGCTTCATTTCTCTGATGTCTTAGGGTGATGCAGGAAAATGATGGCATCATTAAAAGGGAAATGTTGATGGGCAACAAGCTATCCAGATTGTAACAGGGAAACAATGGTCAGAGCTGTATCAGCCTTTGTTTTCTGCAAACCGTGAAGCTGGGTTTTCTGCTTCTGTGAGCAGCAGCCACACAGAGGGCAACAGGGGACTCAGTCGCTGTGATGCCTAATCTTGTTGTCACCTTGACCACATCTGTAATTAACCAACACCCAAGCATCTGGGCACACCTGTGAGGGATTGTATTGATTGGATCATTTGAGATGGAAAGACTCTCCCTAAGTCTGGGCCACACCTGGTGGCAGCTCACATAGCAGGACACAGAAGAGAGAAACTTTTGCTCCATTTATCCTGCTGCTGAGACATCCCTTCAAAGACAGTAGAAGATACTTTTTGGGAATTCCAGCCTAGACTGAAGACCAGCTGATAAAACATCCAGCCTCCCAGACCAAATAAGAATTTGCTGTTGTTGTTGTTGTTGTTGTTGTTGTTGTTTTGAGACAGGGTTTCTCTGTGTAGCTTTGGCGTCTGTCCTAGAACTCACTCTGTAGACCAGGCTGGTCTTGAACTCAAAGAGATATGCCTGGCTCTGCCTCCCGAGTGCTGCGATTAAAGACGTGTGCCACCACCACCTGGCCCAAATAAGAATCTTATTCTTGCCCTTTCTGTTGGGAGACAGCCATTATTGGACTAGCTGGACCACTACCTGTAAGCCAGTCTTTCTTATGTATACAGTGTTCTACCTGCATGTATGCCTGCAGGCCAGAAGAGGGCACCAGATCTTATTACAGAGGGTTGTGAGCCACCATGTGGTTACTGGGAATTGAACTCAGGACCTCTGGAAGGACAGTCAGTGCTCTTAACCTCTGAGCCATCTCTCCATCAATTCTCTTTTAATGCATATAGAGTCATTCCATCTGTTTTGTTGATCATCTAGAGAACCCCAACTAACACAGGCACAAAGATTGTCTGAAGGAGTCCTGCATGTCACGTGATAGGTGCTCAGACAAATACTCCTTGAATGCATTTAGGTTGCAGCTGTAGCTCTTTGCTGGAATAAACTTTCTTTTCTTTTCTTTTCTTTTCTTTCTTTCTTTCTTTCTTTCTTTCTTTCTTTTTCTTTTTCTTTTTTTGTGGAGCTGAGGATCTAACCCAGGGCCTTGCTCTTGCTAGGCAAGCACACTACCACTGAGCCAAATCCCCAACCCCATGGAATAAACTTTTAACCAGTGCATTCATTTGCAAAATGTTTTTGAGTACCAATGAATGCCATGATATCTTGCTGGGTGAGGATTTTGTAATCTGGCTTTGTGTTTCAGTTACTGTTCTATTGTTGGGAAGAGGTGCCATGACCAAGGCAACTCTTATAAAATAAAGCATTTAACTGGGGGCTGGCTTACGGTTTCAGAGGATTAGTCCATTATCATCATGGTGGGAAGCATGGCCACAGGCAGGCAGACATGGGGCTGCCAGCTCATTTACATCCTGATCCACAGGCAGGCAGAGAGAGACACTAGCTTGGCTTGGGCTTTTGAAACCTCAAAGTGACACACCCCCTCCAACAAGGCCACACTTCATAATCTTTTCCAAGCAGTTCCACCAACCGAGGACCAAGTATTCAAACATATGAGCCCATGGGAGCCACTCATGTTCAAGCTACCACCTTTGGGGAAAGGTGGACTTAGCTTGCAAGATGTTCACTGCCAGCCACAGCTGTGTGCCACTGTCCGTGGTCCTGAATTGCTCTTTAGGACGGGACTGTTTTCTATGGCAGGAGCACAGGGCTCATCTTTCAGAGATCCTGAAATAGGTAAGGAAGAAGAGAGAGGAGAAAGTAGAAGAGATGGATGGTTGGGTGGGATGAGGTAGAGAGAATAAATAGAAGGTGTTAGAGAGGCAAATCCTCAAGATAGCACCAGAGTGGTTTTGAAATATTCATTTCCAGTATGAAAAAAATCTAGGTCAGTGCCTAAATACTGAAAATTTGAGGATTGTGGAGAAATATGTGGGGCTAAGCTAAGGTGGGTGAGTATGGATAAGGCTGAGAGAGTGATGTCAAAATGGCCCATGGAAAGCAAATAATACCAAAGATCCCGTACTATATAGAAAAAGTTACACATCTGTTATATGATATCTATTGACACATAAAAATTATGTCTTTTAAAAAAATCATGTCATTCAGATGTCACAAATATTAATGGTCTATTACATATAATTACACAATATTAAGTATAATGTTCTTTTACTCATTACAGAAGTTAACCATAGAGAAACGTTTAAAGAAGAAAGCAACAAATTACGCACCTCTGTTTCCAATAAATAGCAAATTTGATCAATTTTAGGTTTGGATTGTAACCCAAATCATCAGTCAATCAATCCTTCTTTTGTACTGAGGATGGAACCCAGGACATCTTACATGCTTAGCAGGTTCACTGCCGCTGAGGTACTCTCATATCACAGAGAATTTTTCTGCATTATTTTTTTTTGGGGACAGGGTTTCTCTGTGTAGCTTTGTGCCTTTCCTGGATCTTGCTCAGTAGACCAGGCTGGCCTCGAACTCACAAAGATCCATCTGCCTCTGCCTCCTGAGTGCTGGGATTAAAGGCGTGCGCCACCACCACCCAGCAACATCTTTTGAAAGATTCAATCTTTGTCTCTGGACTTTCAACGTACCCAGGTAGTTCTGATGCTGGTGTTGTCATTGTTTTGCCAGAAGGTGTCAGCAGTGACAACTACTTCATAACTGCCACTGGCCCCACAACTGGTGTGGTCACCAGGTCTCAGTTGCTCATGTGTTAGAAAAAACTCACATTTTAGATCGGATGAAAACTGTAAGTCCAGTTGACATGTTTTCAAGTATGTTTCTTTGCTTGTGTACAAAATGAAGAGTGTGCAGGAGGAGTATTAACAGGCAAAATTAGAAAAAAAATGACCACATACAAATTGATCTTGCTCTACATTTTACTAAACATGCAAGTGAAACTTTATCTTAATCAAATTTAACAGAAGAAAAAGAAATCCAAGAGGCTGGAGCATTTGCCTGGCAAGTACAAGAACCTAGGTTCGATCCCCAGAATCCACATTAAAAAGCTGGGCATGATGGTGTATGTTTGTAATCTCATCTCTGAGGCAATTACAACCAGATTCCTGGGGCGTGCTGGCCAATGAGAGGCCCTGTCTCAAAAAACAGTGTTGACAGCTCTTGAAGAACATACTCAGTGCTCTGGCCTTCATGTGCACACATACACAAATAGATGCATCTGTGCACACACACACACACACACACACACACACACACACACACACACCACAGCACACAGACACACATATACTACATACCACACATACACAACACACACAGAGACACATATACTACACCACACACAGACACACAGACACACATACCACTACACACACACACACACTACATACCACATATGCACAACACACACACAGACACATATACTACACCCACCCACCCACCCCCACCCCCACAGACACACACGTACACACATGCACTGAAGAAAAACTGAATGAGATGACTACCCCTTCACTAACTTTTCTCTCTCAGGAGACATGAACTCCAAGAGATCTCCACAAGCTTAAGTAAAAGTGATGAGAACCATAAAACCACAAGGAAGCTGGAGGCCTCGGTTATCAGGCTCCTGTGTGCTTTCATTTTCAAAAGGTGAAAGATTTATATGACTGAAGAAAAACCAAAGTATAGTATTTATTAAAAACAAACAGTTGTATTGAAGTAAGTTCAAATACAGTAAGATTTACTAATGTGAGTGCACAGTTTTCTGACTTTTGACAAATGTCTCCAGCCATGTAACCACCCCACGATCACACCTAAGATTGCCCATCACCTCCAAACATCCATTCCCTGCGCTCCTTGGCAGCTTACCCTTCCTGTCTTCTGGCAACTGACTGACCTTTCTGTTACTGCAACTTTGAAGTTTTTTTTTTAAAGTCTTATTTTATTCTATTTATTTACCTGTTTTCTTTTTTTGAGACAGGATCTCATATAGCCCAGGCTGGCCTCAAACTTGCTATGTAGCTGAGGCTAGCCTTGAATTTTTAGCCCTATCTCCATTTCTCAAGTGCTGGAATTATAGGTGTGTCCAACCACACTCAGAATGAAGTTCTATTTTTAATCAAGAAATGGTAATTATGGGGCTGGAGAGATGGCTCAGTGGTTAAGAGCACTGGCTGCTCTTCCAGAGGATCCAGGTTCAATTCCCAGCACCCACATGGCAGCTCACAACTGTCTGTAATTCCAGTTCCAGTGGATCTGGCATTCTCACACAGACATATATGCAGGCAAAACACCAATGCACATAAACAAAAATAAATAAGTTATTAAAAAAAAGAAATGGTAATTATATATTATGAAATACAGTGTGAAGTTTGGAAACATGCACACTTTGTGGAAGCAGGCCAATTAGCATTTATATTACCTTAAATATTTAAAGCACCTAAATCTTCCCTTTCAGATATTTCAGATATTTTGTTTGTTTGTTGTTTTGGTTATTTTATTTATTTATTTTTGTTTTTCGAGACAGGGTTTCTCTGTGTAGTTTTGGTGCCTGTCCTAGACCTCACTCTGTAGACAGGCTGGCCTCGAACTCACAGAGATCCGCCTGGCTCTGCCTCCCGAGTGCTGGGATTAAAGGCGTGCGCCACCATCGCCTGGCCAGATATTTTGAAATCTACATGTTGGTCATCTATTGTCATCTAACCTGGGTCGGACATGACTGTTGAAAATCGTGAGGTCAGAGCTCCTGTGACTGACCTCAGAGGACCTGCCTGAGATCCCACCAATTACTATTCTGTCATGGGGGGGAGACTCCCAGAGCCCATGAGCCTCCTTAAGTCCTCACAAGAGTCTCACGAGGCCTTGCCCTTCCCCAGGGCTCAAAAAGAGATAAGCAAAGACTGGGATGAGATTCTTTGGTGGTGTAACTACCTGTAAGGTGCCCAGGGGACTTCCTGGTAGTGTTCTCTGAGTCATCTTTGTTCCAGAGGTGACCCAGTACACTGGCCTTGAACTCACAGAGATCCACCTGCCTCTGCCTCCCAAGTACTGGGATTAAAGGCGTGCGCCACCACTGCCAGGTTGATTTTGACCTTTTTATGGTTTTTGAGACTGGGTTTCTCTGTATAGCTCTGGCTGTCCTGAAACTTGCTTTGTAGACCAGGCTGGCCTTGAACTCACAGAGATCAGTCTGCCTCTGCCTCCTGAGTGCTGGGATTAAAGGCGTGTGTAAACCACCGCCTGGCTCCAAGTTTGATTTTTTTTTTTAACATGTAAAAATGTGACTTTAATAGGTATGCAGGCCAGCTTGCAGAGAAGCTGACCAAGATACGTAGAGGAGATATAAGTGGCCATCTAGAGTTCCCATACTTCACTCTTGGCAGAATACTTATTAAGGTTGTTTAATGTACAATTTTTATTTGGCATTTCCGAAGTCCTGTATTGTAAAGATAATCCTTTTGTCTGACAGCAAACAGCAAGCACAGTGGTCATTCTAGACTCCCACGCTGGATAAATTCCATTTCTTCTTGAGATATAGGTTTCCTTCTGTACTTCTGAGGTAGTGTTTTTATTATCTCTGCAGTATCTGGGGGCCCTGGATGCATCAGCGAATCTGCGGATATATTTCCTTTAGAAGCCTGTGAAATTACAGATGAGTGGGAGGGCAGCCCAGCAGATCTCAAAGCTTCTGAGGCACCGAGTTTAGGATTGTCTCTTCTGTCAGGGAACCTTATTAATGGAGAATGTGGCTTCACTACCTACATGACCCTGGTGGCGGAAGCCATCTTGCTGCTCATCGTGACACCCCCCCTCCCAGCAGGGGCAGGTGATTTTTTTTTTTTTTTAAGATTTCAAATGCAAGTGAACAAATCACACTGTGTTAGTCTCTCTGTGTTTGGCTTATTTGACAGCATAATGTCTTCCAGGCTCATTGTTGTTTTAAGTGAGATAGTGTCCTCTTTTTTCCCTTTAAGACTGCATAATATTCCACAGAGTATATATAATACATTAAAAAATCCTCTGTTGATGGGCATTTTGAACTTTTCTATATCTTTTCTATTGCAATGAGCAAGGGAGTGAAGATATGTCTTTGATACTTAGGTTTTAATTTCTTTGGGTGTAGATAGAGCCAGTGATGAGGTTACTGGATCACATTTATGTTTCTGAAGAATTTAAAGTAGTTTTTCAAATTAGCTATTTTAGTTTACATCACCACTAACAGTATATAAGGGCTCACTTTGCTCCACATGCCCACCCCATTTGTCTCCCATCTTGGACTGGGAACAGTAGTGGGGCTCTTGTCTAGGTAGCATGCTTGATCCCCAGCTCTGGCACAAAACAAAACAAACAAACAAACAAAAACCCAGTTATTGTGGAATATTATTTTAACTGTAAAAATGTGTTACATTTGTTTCTGCTGCATTTATTTAATGATGTAAAGATGTGTTGCAATTGTTTCACCTTGCCTACCTAAGATACCTGATTGGTCTAATAAAAAGTTGAATGGCCAATAGCTAGGCAGAAGAGGGATAGGCCGGGCTGGTGGGCAGAGAGAATAAGTAGGAGAAATCTAGGCAAAGGAGAGAAGAAGAAGAGAACCAAGGAGAAAGAGAGGGACACTCCTGGGGCCAGAAGCCAGGCAGCTGCCAGCCAGCCATGGAGACAGCAGGAAAGTGAGATGTACGGAAAGAAAGAAAGGTAAAAAGCTCCAAGGCAAAACATAGATGAAGAGAAACATTAAGTTATAAGAGCTAGCAAGCCAGTAACGAGCCTAAGCCAAGGCCAGGCATTCATAACTAATAAGAGTCTCCATGTTGGGATTTGGGAGCTGGTTGGTAGCCTGAAAGAAAGCCTGGTACACCCAGTCTTAATCTCCACCCCTTTTGAAGACAGAGTATTGCTACCCCAGTCAGTCCTGGACTTTGCAATCCTCCTGCCTCAAGCTCTGGAGATCTGGGATTCCAGGCGTGCACCATCACTTGCTTTCCTAAGTAACACTTGTACACACATGTTAGGTGACAGCCTGTGGCTTTAATTTGCATTTCTTTTGTGACATGGAACTGTTTCATCTATTGATTGGCTGGTCATATGTCTTATGATGAGAAATATATATTTATCCAAGTCTCTTGTTCATTTTATTTTATTTTATTTTTAAGATTTATTTATTTATTATGTATACAATGTTCTGCCTACATGCATGCTTGCAGGCCAGAAGAGGGCACCAGATCTCATTACAGATGGTTGTGAGCCACCATGTGGTTGCTGGGAATTGAACCCGGGTCCTCTGGAAGAACAGTCAGTGCTCTTAACCTCTGAGCCATCTCTCCAGCCCTCTTGTTCATTTTAAAAATAGTCATTTGTGCTCTTAGGGTTTTTTTTTTTTTTTTTTTTTTTTTTTTGGGTTTTTCGAGACAGGGTTTCTCTGTAGCTTTGGAGCCTGTCCTGGACTAGCTCTGTAGGCCAGGCTGGCCTTGAACTCACAGAGATCCCCCTGCCTCTGCCTCCCAAGTGCTGGGATTACAGGCATGGGCCACCACCGCCCGGCTTGCTCTTGGTTTTTGAGTAATTGAAGTTTCTATGTTTTGGGGAAAACAGCCCCTATCTTAGAGTATGACATAAATACTTTCATTCTATGGCTGTTTTAATTACTTTTTTTTTTCTGTGCAGAGGTGTCTTAAATTGGTGTAATCTAACTTGTTTACTTTTATTTTATTTTTTTTTATTTTTTGGCTTTTTCGAGACAGGGTTTCTCTGTAGCTTTGGAGCCTGTCCTGGACTAGCTTTGTAGACCAGGCTGGCCTCGAACTCACAGAGATCCACATGCCTCTGCCTCCCGAGTGCTGGGATTACAGGCGCGCCGCCACCACCACCCAGCTTGTTTACTTTTTAATTTTATTATTTTCCGTGTATGAGTGTTTTGTTTCCATGTGTCTGTGCACTGTGTGCAGTACCTACAGAGACCAGAAGAGGGCATTGGATCCCCTGGAACTGGAGTTGCCCATGGTTGTGATGAGGATGTTTGGAATAAACCCAGGTCCTCTGGAAGAGCAGCTAGAGCTTTTAACCCCTTAGCCACTTCTCCAGCCCGTCATGTGTCTATTTTCGCTTTCACTGCCTGTGTATTTGGGGGTGAGAAGTCCACAGTTACCGGTGAGCTGGCTGCGTCATTTGCTGTATGCAGATGGAAATCATGAGTACTAAGGAGTGGGTCCCCAGTCCGAGTAGTCCTGGCCCTCGAGCGCCAAAGCATTAAGGGCTGACAGACTCAGGGACTCCAGAGCCAAGGCCTGGTAGCTAGACTCATGGTCCCAGGCTTTAGAAACCAGAGACTCACAGCTCTACGTGCTCGGGTTGCAGGCTTACCGCTCTGGGTTCCGAACGCCTGCAGCTTGGCACTTGCATCCGCGAAGAAAGCAGCCGCCAGGAGTGTTTCGGCTCTAAGCCTCGGTGTTGGAGTCCTCCGTCTTTATAGGAGCCAACGTGTTGGAGCTCTCAGGGCTCAGCTTTGAGGACCTTTTGCCCCCTACAGTGGCTGGGGTGGCAGTTTTTGGGACTCAGATGTGGGTACCCTTGACTTCAAGGCTTGGAAGTTCTCGGCACCTCTTCCAGTGGCCAGGGCCACAGTCTGTCACCCCCTGCCCCTGGCCTTCTGGAGCCTCCCCTCTGCCTCTTCCCGCCTTCTGATTGTCACGGGCACCTCTCAGCACCTCTGCCCCTTCTCCTCCATCACTGCTTCCGCTCCCGATTGCTCTCTGGAACTCTGCTGTCCCCCAAGGCCGCTGCAGTGGCCACCGGTACCGCCTCCGACGCCACTGTCCTCTTCGTGTTCCGGTTCAGCCCACTCTGTGTATGGTAAACGTCACGAGGAGCCTTCGTTTTTGTTCTTTGCAGTTTTGTTTTCTTTTATACGATCAGGAGTTTTCACCTCTTGTATGTCCATGCTCTCTGCTTGTGAGCTTGGTGCTGGTGGAAGTTGTTGGATCCCCAGAACTGGAGTTGCAGACAGTTGTGAGCTGCCATGTGGGTGCTGGGAATTGAACCCGGGTCCTTTAGAAGAGCAGCCAGTGCTCTCAATTGCTGAACCATTTCTCCAGCACTCCCGATTTTTTTTTTTTTCCTCTAAAGTTTTTCTCTCTTCCATGCTGGCTTATCTTCTTCATTCTCCTCACCACAGCCATGAGATTTACAGTTTGCTTGCCCTGGAGTTTTTCTTTTCAACTCTGAAAAAAACCTGTCCTTGAACTTCCGTTTGAATCTGTTATTGTGTTCATTAATGACACTAAGAATTCCAAGAGGGGACCCTGATTTCTCCATTATGATATGGTGGCTTTGCCAGGCCCACTCCCCAAGATCTCCCGTAACTCTTCTTCTTTTTAAGTGATGGAGAAAACAAAACCATTTCTGATCCCTAGATGGCGTCCTTTCTACAGACCCTTCCAGAGTGACACTGTTTGTCTGGGATCTTTGATAATGTAAGCACACTCTACACTATCCTCTTAGAATTTCTCTTGCTTTTAATTTTTTAACCTTAAATTCTATTACACTGTGCTGCAATTTTTGTTTGTCTTGTTACAGTATCTTTTAATTCCCCCCTCTTGTTTCTTTCCTAATTGTTGCTTAGGAATACAGTGCTTAGCTCTGATGAATGTGTTGTTAGCTTTCTGCGATTCCTCCTCCTCCAATCCTCTTGTGTTCACTCTCTCAAGGCAGTTGACCTGCTTTGGTAGTGCAGGCCGTAGACAGTTGCCTGGGCCACACCCCTAGCACATTTGCAGCCATCCAACTGTATCTCATTATATCTCCAAACGTTATTATTACCTCTTTCATGCAATAGAGGTATACAGGCGGATATGATGGCAGGATTGACTTGTGCTCTCATCTCTGTTCCGGATGACATATTTATTTTCAGAAGTAGTCAGGAAACCAAACAATCAACACTCACTATCCAAAAAGAAACAGAAAATTGTCATTCATTGAACTTTGTATATTATAATACCACCAGTACATGAATAAATAAACAGATACCGCAGCGTGAAGAGAGGAAAGCAATCCCTATAATCCTGCGCTGTTTCTCGAGAGGCTATTTATATGCAAGCTCATATTTCTTTAGATTTTTAAATTAAATTTAATGGTGAAGATACATTTCAAAGTAGATTCATTTATTGTTTTAAAAATATGCCTTCCTTATTGGATTCTGCCAGATAATATTGTTTTTCTAATGTGGGTGCCCCACTTCAAGACTTTTTTAAAAATGGAATTTAGAATAAGTATGAACTGAGCCAGTTGATGGTTTTATGAGCGTGTCATAGATGACTGAAGTGTTTCCAGGTCCCAGCAAAGAAAAAAAAATCATGGGTGTTCTTATTATACACCTGACAGAATTTGGTAACAGAGGCCAGACCGACTTTAGGAGGCTTCACAATTGTTTTGAGTCTGCCAAAGTGAGGCTCCCGACCACATGCATGCTCGGGGAGGATTGTTCTCACCATCCTGTGTGAGCACGCCTCCCTTTTCCCCTTATGGAGATTTCCGTGTCTGGAACTCATGTTTTTCTCTTACCGATCCCGGAGTTTAGGTCAAAAGCCCTACCTTTAGCCAGGCATGGAAGCATATGCCTTTAATCCCAGCCTTTGGGAGGCAGAGGCAGAGTGATGTCTGTGAGATCAAGGCCAGCCTGGTCTACAGAGCAAGTTCCAGGACAGCCAGGGCTACATAGTGAGGCGCTGTCTCAAAAAAAAAAAAAAAAAAAAAAAAATCAGTCTGGGGCTCCAAAAATTTGGGCATGGCTTCCTCTCCCAATGTGTCAGTCAAAGAGACAAGAATCCACGAAGGGCAGGGAAAGGAGATTGGAGATTTAGTTAACACGGCACTGGGTCAGTGACACCCGAGCCCATTTTCGGAGGACGGCATGGACTTTGAAATTTGACAGAAAAGGGAAGCAAACGAGGGGCTGTGGTGCGCACAGCAGGCAGAGCTGATGCTCTCTTCAGGCCGCTGGTCTGACTGGCCTTTATCTCCGCTCAGTTCTGCAGGGGCTCCGGAGACCCTGTCCCCGTGATGGCTTGAAGGATGTAGTCTGGTGCCCACCATACGATCACTCCTGTTCCAGGGGCACCACCGCCGAGGGAAATCGCCCTTATTGGGGAAGGAACGGTCCTGTTAGGAAGATGTTTATCTGGGTCATGTTGTTCCCAGAATCCAATGTGACTGCAGAGGAACTGCAGAGGTCAAGAAGAGGTGAAATAAACCTGGGCGCGGGGAGAAGCCGGAGTGGGTTAGCGCAATGGCTGTGTCCTTCATCATCATTTATTGCCTTCAACATGATGTCATCTTTCAGTAACTTTTGGAGAGGTGCTATATCTAATCTTTGGAATTGTGGGGATTGTATCTATAGCTCCACAGCTGTTTCTTTTAAATTTAAATGAACATACAATAAAGTTGACTTTTTCACTGTATACTAATGGGATCTCCAGGAGAATTATTCATTTAACCACCACAGGGCATAGAACGCTTCAGGATTTATTTACTTTTATTGGTGTGTGTGGCTGTGTAAGTTTATGTGTGCCACATGTATGCAGGTGCCCTCAGAGGCCAGAGAGTGTCAGATGTCCTGGAGATGAACTTTCTGAGAAAGCTCCAGACTGATTTCCACAGGGGCTGCACCACTTGACATGCCCACAAATAGTCAGTAAATGTCCTGCTTTCCCCAAGTCTCTCCAGCATTCTGTGGTGATTTGTTTTCTTTGAAAATTTGTTTATATTTATTTATTTATTTAATTAATTAATTAATTAATTTGTTTGTTTGTTTATTTATTTATTTATTTTTGAGACTTCATCTCCCTGTGTAGCCCTGGCTGTCCTGGAACTCACTATGCACACCATGCTTATCTTGAACTCAGCCTCTTGAGTGCCGGGATTAAAGGCGTGCTCCACTGTGGTGGTATTGTGTTCCCCAAAATATTGTGCACCCTAATAAATTTATATGGAGTCAGAGAACAGACAGCCACTAGATACAGAGCCAAAAAATGGTGGCTAGAAAACGGGTCAGAGCCAAGCCATAGCAGAAGCTGGGCGGTGGTGGCGCACGCCTTTAATTCCAGCATTTGGGAGGCAGAGCCAGGTGGATCTCTGTGTGTTCAAGGACACAGCCAACATGGAGACACACACCTTTAATCCCAGAAAGCGAGCCTTTAATCCCAGGGAGTTGGGGCAGAAAGAGAAAGATATACAAGGCGTGAAGACCAGAAACTAGAAGCATTTGGCTGGTTAAGCATTCAGGCTTTCGAGCAGCAGTTCAGCTGAGAGCCATTGGGATGAGGATTCAGAGGCTTCCAGTCTGAGGAAACAGGATCAGCTGAGGAACTGGTGAGGTGAGGAAGCTGTGGCTTGTTCTACTTCTCTGATCTTCCAGCATTCACCCCAATAACTGGCCTCAGGTTTGATTTTATTAATAAGGCATTCTAAGATTCCTGCTACACTCCACTTCCAGCCTGTGGTTTGTTTTCTTGTTAATAGTCTTTCTGACTACGGATGGACTAATGAGACAGAATCTCAAAGTAGTTTTAATTTGCATTTCTCTGGTGGCTAATGACGTTGAACATTTTTTTGTCATGTGTCTGTGTGTGGTGTGCATGCATGTTCTGGTGTGTGTGTGCGCGCGCAAGAATGGACACTTAGAGGCCTGAGTTTGGAGTCAGTTTTCCTCAATTGCTCTCTCCTTATTCACTGAGGCAGGGTCTCTCAGTCAAACTCATGGAGACAGCTAGTCTAGACAGCCAGCTTGCCCTGGGGGGCTCCTGACTTCATTTGCCAAGTGCTGGCTTTACAGACTGAGTGCCTGGCCCTCTTGGTGGTTACATGGGAGCTGGGGATCCACACTCAAGCTCACAGAGATCTGCCTGTTTTCTGAGTGCTAGGATTCATGCACCACCACGCCTCGTTTTATAGCCAAGTTTTTTTTTTTTTTTTTTTTTTTAAATCAGATTTATTTATTTATTTATACAAATCAGGCTGGCCTGGAACTCACAGATAGTTGACCACTGCCTCTAGTGTTAAAGGTACAGGCCATTATGCCTGGCTTTTTTTTTTTTTTTCCTTTTTCAGCTGTATTTAAAGGACTTTATTCCGATAGACTAGGGCTGCTCTGTTTTTCTCAGAGAAATTTCTTTTTGCAGTGGGTGGCAGTTAACGTCGAGACTCAGCTGGTCAAAGTGCTGAGAAAAAGTGACTATTCAGTGCTCAGCTTTAAATGCGACATCTGCATCAGACCCTCCAAAGCCAGGGACACATCTCACCAAAGAGGGGGGTGGGAAAAAATGTAAGAACCAGGAGGATGCGGAGTGCTGTGCAATGCTGTCTTACGGAACAGCATGGCTTCCACACACGTGAACTCAGCGGCTGATGTCACCTGCACAAATTGACCTGGGTGGGGGAGGGGCTCATGAGGCCACACCCCCTACACCCCTCCCCAAGCAGATGTGGGCAGTTAATGGTTAACAGTTAATGGCAGACAGTCCCAGGGAAGGCAATGCTTAAGGTGGAGCCAAAGCCAAAGGGAGTGAGAACAGTCAGGGACATGGGGTTCCGCCAGGGAAAGCTTCAGTGGGCACAGCCAGCCTGAGAGAGGCTGTGTGGATTGCAGCCGTAGTAGATTATCCAAGCCCTTTGGGCTCACATGTTGTCATGAGACATTTCGGTCATGTCTTTCCTTTCTATTCTCATTTTCTTTCTTTCTTTCTTTCTTTTTTTCTTTTTTTTTCTTTTTTTTTTTTGAGCTGAGGATCGAACCCAGGGTCTTGCACTTGCTAGGCAAGCGCTCTACCACTAAGCTAAATCCCCAACCCCTCTTTTCTCATTTTTCAAGTGGAAATGAATACTACTGTATTTTGGAAGAATGGAACTTTGTTTTGATTTTAGGGGCTCACATCTGAGAATTTGCCTTGAGTCTCAGAGGAGATAGTGAATGTGGGCTCTTGAATAATATTAAAACTGTTAAGGGGCTGGAGAGATGGTTCAGTGGTTAAGAGCTGTGTATTGTTCTTGCAGAGAACCAGAGTTCAGTTTCTAGCACCCATGTTTGGCCAGTAACTCTAGCTCCTAGTGATCCAATGTCCTCTTCTGGCCTCCAAGAACGTGCACATTACACACTCGTGTGCAGAGATAAAGATAAAGATAGAAATAAAGCTTTAAAAAAATTGACCAGCAGCCAGGCATGGTGTTGCATGCCTTTAATCCCTGCACTAGGGAGGCAGAGGCAGGCAGATCTCTGAGTTGGATGCCAGCCTGGTCTACAGAGTGAGTTCCAGGCCAGCCAGGGCTACACAGAGAAGCCCTGTCTCAGAAAAAACAAACAAACAAACAAACAAACAAACACAAACAAAACAAAGTAAAACTGATCAGCACTGAACACAGAGGTGTAGACTCTCACTTCTCCCCTACCCTTTGAGAAATTTTATTGTAAATTATTACTTTTATCTTTAACAATTTTTTTTAAAAGATTTATTTATTTATTATGTATACAGTGTTCTGCTTGTATGTATGCCTGCAGGCCAGAAGAGGGCACCAGATCTCACTACAGGTGGTTGAGAGCCACCATGTGGTTGCTGGGAATTAAACTCAGAACCTCTGGAAGAACAGCTAGTGCTCTTAACCGCTGAGCCATCTCTCCAGCCCCCAATAAAAAATTTCTAAACCCCCTTGGTAGATGAAGTAAGGTATGCTAGATCCGGTAATGACACGCTCATCAGTCTGTGAAACAGAGAAAGGAAGATAGATGATCTATAGCCCACATCCCTTAACACATGTACTGTCAGATCTGGCATTCACGATCAGCTGTTTATTAGAACAACTTTCAAAGTGGTTCCAATGAGCCTCATTAGCAACAGCAGCCTTGGCTCCCATTCAACACTGCCATTAAAAGTTTTCAGGCCCCAGGAGAGGTGGACGAGTGAACACAGACTTCCTGTGAGCTATGACCTTCCACTGGGACAGAGCATCCTTTTCCAGTGGGATTGCCAGGGGAGCCAATAAGCTCTTGTCTGAATGCTATTTTCTGTTTTAAAATAGTCTTCTTCACTATTAACACATTTGACTTTTTCTATAAACCTTGCAGTGCTCTTGTGTGGTGTGGAAACAGAGGCTCTGGATGTGGGACCACAGAGAGAACATCTGTAGGAAAATCCTGTGCATCGCAGCCAACTGTGCCATCCACCAACCGCAAGTCTTGAAGCAAGTTCTGTCTCTCCTCTCAGTGTAATCTCTGCTTAGAAAGTGGCATCATATGGTGGCCGAAGCTCCTCAGAGCTTCAGAGTTCTCTCTGCTCTTGGCCTGCTCAAGGGTGCAAAGGTTGGTTATCTGTGGTAGAACAATGGCAAGAATCCCGGCTGCTGGTGCTGTCCCTATCTCATGTTGTGTAGCTGTTTTCTCTGAATAGATACACATTCCCTCTTGGAGAGAGGAAGGAAACTCATACCATCCAGGAAGTAAATGAAACACAAAAGATCTAGGAAGTAAGTGACGCTTACAAGGCTCAGGAAGCTAATGAAACTACAGGAGTCTCAAGGTCCCTCTCCAAGGTCACTTAAAAGGTAACAGTTGCTGGGGAGAAGAGAGCTCGGTGAGCTGAGCCACATGCAGGATGTGTAGGGATCTGCACCGATGTAGCTTTTGTGAGTTATTGCCCATGCTGGGGCAGTCTTCTGGTGACGTTGCTGCCCTTGAACCATCTATGTTCCTGTAAGTAACCCTCAACCTTACTCCTTAAGAAACCACAGTGTCCAGGCATGGCAGTGTACACACCCTTAATCCCAGCACTCAGGAGGCGGAAGCAGGCGGATCTCTGTGAGTTGGAGGCCAGCCTGGTCTACAGAGTGAGTTTCAGGACATTCAAGGCTGTTAACAGAACCGCCCTCCCCCCAAAAAGAACCCACAGTAAATCACTGGTTTACTAAGATAGACATGGGTGGAACTGTTTTTTATATTTTTCCTCTCACTTATTATTATTGTGTGTATGTGCACAGGTATGATATATGTAAGAATAAGTACCTGTGAGCCCTTCCATGCTAACTAATGCTTTCCTCGTAGAACAGTGGTTCTCAACCTGTGGGTTGCCACCCCTTGGGTGGGGGATGTCAAATGACCCTTTTGCAGAGGTCACATATCAGATATCAAATATCAGATATTTACATTATAATTCATAGCAGTAGCAAAATTAAAGTTATGAAGTAGCAACAAAATACTTTTATGGTTGGGGTCACCACAATATGAGGAACTGTATTAAAGGGTTGCAGCATTAGGGAGCACTGCTCTAGAATGTGTGGAAATAGTGACTTCTCTTTTTCTCCACTACTGTTTAGATATTGAAAGTCTTGGGTAGATAGAGAATATGTTAGGGGTTAAGTGGGATTAGAGTGTAGTTGAAAACAAGCGAGCAAACAAAAACCACACCCATAATGAATCATTTATGCTTTGCAGAATGAACCAGGATGTAAGTCTTGGAAATCTTGGGAAAAAGGCCAGGTCACTTTGGGGAACATTTTAGGGGAGAGAAAGGTCCTCTACACTCAACCTTGAGTAAAGCTGCTCTTAAGAAAGTCAGATAACTCCGGGGTTGGGGATTTAGCTCAGTGGTAGAGTGCTTGCCTAGCAAGCACAGGGCCCTGGGTTCGGTCCTCAGCTCCGGAAAAAAAAAAAGTCAGATAAAATCAAGTCTGATTCCACAGCAGGATTAATCCATGAAAGACAATGTGTTGGGAAGGCACAGGACATTGCTGTAACTTATCCAGGATATTGCTGTGACTTACCCAGGATATTGCTGTGACTTACCCAGGATATTGCTGTGACTTATCCAGGATATTGCTGTAACTTATCCAGGATATTGCTGTGACTCTTTAGAACAGCTTCAAGGTTGAAGCTGGAGCAAGCTGAGCCCGTGCACAGAGAAACAAGCTGATGTCCCACAGCTCTGATTTCCTCCAACAAGGGGTGGCAGAGCAGAAAAAGGAAGATAGAAGGATACCACACGCAGGAGACCCTTGAGAAGAGGGAGGTGTGGGTTCAGGCCATCCAGAGCTCCATCTTCAACATTTTCCAGGTGAACTCTGACCAGGTGCAAACTCAGCCTTAAGAGTGCCCTTTTCCTCTCTGTTTCAGACTGGAGAGTGACTATGGATCTATCTTTAAAAATATTTTTATTATTTATTTGTGTGTGTGTGTGTGTGTGTGTGTGTGTGTGTGTGTGTGTGTGTGAGAGAGAGAGAGAGAGAGAGAGAGAGAGAGAGAGAGAGAGAGAGAGAGAGAAGGGCCAGGGCATGGGATTCCCTGGACCTAGAGTTATAGGTTGTTGTAAGCCACCTGATAGGGGTGCTGGTCCTCTGTAAGAGTGTATGTGCTTTTTTTGTTTGTTTGTTTTGAGATAGAATTTCTCTGTGTAGCCTTGGCTGTAATCAGGCTGATCTTGAACTCACAGAGATCCATCTGCCTCTGCCTCCAGAGTGCTGGGATTAAAGGCGTGTGCCACCACTGCCCCGTGAGTGTATGTGTTCTACATCTGAGCCATTGATTCAGTCCCTGAGGATCTGATCCTTCTAGTTCTGTTCTGCTATTGAATGCCTCCAGTGAAGCTTTAATGCAGTAGGTCTTTCTCTGTCCCACCAGCTCCTGAATAATGACATGGAGACTTCTTATTAATCATGAAAGCTTGGCCTTAGCTTAGGCTTATTCCCAATAGCTCTTAAAACTTAAAAACACCCATTTATATTCATTTACATTCTGCCACATGGCTTGTTACCTCTCCTCAGTACTGTACGTCTGACTTTCTCTGAGTCTGGCTGGCAAATCTCCTGCTTCAGATTCTATCCCAGAGTTCCTATCTCTCCATGAAAGTCCCACCTATCCTCTCCTGCCTAGCTATTGGACATTCAGCTCTTTATTAAACTAAGAAGATGCCTTAGCAGGTGAGGTTAAACAGAGACACATCTTCACACAGTGTACAAAAAGGATTATCCCAATATCTCTCCCTTTAAGTCCAATGAAAGGCTCTTTCTCTAACATCAATAAGCCATATACAATAAGAACAATTATCAGGTAAGAATTACATTTACAATGTTCAGTCTATTTGTATTTGGCAACTTTGGAGAAAGTACTCTATTATCTATTCTTTCTTGGTGAGTTCAAAGCTTTGTATCTAAATAATTTTCTATCGTAACTTGTATTACCAACCAAAAAATATCTTTTTAGACCTTAAAACATTGTCTTAGATAAATAACTTAACCTTTTACGTCTCTCAACCTTTATAAACTTTACATCTCTTTTGTGAGTTTCTTTTCTGAATTTGGTAACAAGGAAAACTGTAAGACTATAACTATGTAGTCTTCAACTCCATCAGAGACCTGAGAAGGATATAATATTACCTGAGTAAACAGGAAGTGCAGAGCAACTTCCCAAACAATAGCAATGACAGAGACAGCAGGCTGCCTGGACAGGTTCTTATGCAATGTGGGGGCATCTATATTCAGCCCACAGGCTTAGAATATCTGACAGACTTTTCTGTGAGCCAGGAATTTTGAGGGACGGGCCTACCTTGTGTTGGCAAAGTTTGACAGTTCACTTCTTTTGTGTTCGGCTTGTCCAATTTGGGCAGCATGCCCAAAGCAGTCGAGGCAAAGGCAGTTTCTTGCCCAGTGGCTAGCTTTGCCACAATAAAAGCAAACTCCCTATGGAGGTTCTTCGATGCCCATCATCTTCTCTGAAGGAGATTGGTGCTGCCAGAAGCAGACATGTCTCACTGTCACGAAAAGCCTTATGTTATTAAAACATCTTAAATGCCATATTTTGTAGGTCCCTGAAGTGTTTGACAACCATCTATCTATCTAAAATATATCTCTGTTTAACCTTGAAAACATACCTAACATGACTACAAGTTTGATTGTTACAGGTGACTAACTAAAACCTACATTCCTTAATTATCCTAACAGTTTGTTATAGTAGCTTTCAAGGACTAGAACTTTACATTACATTTTTAAATGAGTTGCATATATATACAATACCTTAAACAAGAGTAGAAACATTATATAGTATGTTGAAACAAAACTAACCTCAAATTTGTATCAGTATACAAAAATCCACACCAATGTAAAATATTTGAGACTAGTAGTTGCCTTTTAGTTTAAAAGTAGATCCAATAATCTGCTCTTTTATCCTGTCGTATCTATATCCCCCCTTTTCTTTTCATTACTTTCTCCTTTCCCCAAATACTAAATAAGAGTGAAAGAAGGAGAGAGGAAAGAAAAAGAAAGAAAGAGATCTCTGAATCTACCCTCCTTTGCTTAGTTTCCTCCCTGACCATGACCAATAATAACTTGCAACCAATGCCCCTAAATGACGACAAATATCAATAACCCACCAAATGACCCAAACCCCACCCATTCCACCTCTTGGGAATGTGGGTATCATATTCTTAAAATTGCTTCATGCTGTCTGGGAGCAACGGCATCTTTAGGGGACCTTGAGAAAATTAGGATAATGGTCAAGTCCTGGGAGAGATAACTATATCATTTGTTGTTCAGATTCTTTGTGACGGGAAAGCACAGCACTTAATTGAAGTCCTGGCTGGAGCAGTCTCTGAGGCTGGATTATCTTAGCTAGCCACTTTGAAGTTGTCCTGGATGCAAAATTTTGAGGAAACAGCAATGGCGGCATTCTTAGAGGCTGGATCATTTGGGATACTTGTCTTGTTTTCATTGGTGTGTGGTCCTTTTGTTCTGAAAACACACAAACTCTTAAAGGTAACATATGTACACACAAGTATGGAATATTCAGTGTGCACAAATCAGCTAAAGATGATTCTCTGCTCTATGTTTGAGAAGGTAAAAGGTATCTGTCTTTTGGACAGTCTCTTTAGATTGTATAATCAAACTGTAACGTAAATATCCATGCACACCATATGAAAGGATGGCATGAGGACTCTGTAGCCAACAAGGTTTATCATGTCTCATCCAGTCCCAGAGCTGTTTCCACATAGAGGGATCAGCATCTGTCTTGTAGTTTTTCTTGGTTTCTTCCTTCATATCTGCAGCCAAAATTTTCAGGAGGTCTTCCCTGGTCAAATCTGATCTTTATTAATTTTGAAGGGATCCATAGATTTTTCATTTCCCGTGGAAACAAAGGAATAGCCTCTCCCCCAATATAATACATTTCCTGACTTCTATTCTGAAGTTAAGACATACTTAAAATACATAGGGTGGTTTAATTCAGCAGTTTTTCCCACAATCCAATGTCTCTCTGTAGCTATTGTTTTTTGCTCATTAGCATTTAAGTATTTTAAAGTTCATAAAGCACTGTATAGAGTCCAAAAGCCCTGTGTTGTTGTATTTCCCATCCCTACATGGCTTATTCTTTCTGCATTACTTTACTCTCTCTTTAAAGACTTCCCTTTATTATTTTCAAACTATTTTTTTTTCTGTGACTGTCTATACCTATTTTCTTTTTCTTTTTTTTGTTTTTTTGAGACAGGGTTTCTCTGTGTAGCTTTGTGCCTTTCCTGGGACTCACTTGGTAGCCCAGGCTGGCCTCGAACTCACAGAGCTCCGCCTGGATCTGCCTCCCGAATGCTGGGATTAATTAATGCATGTGCCACCACCGCCTGGCTCTTTTTCTTTTTTTCCTTCAGCACCTAAGCACATTTTCAAGCACACTGCACCTGTTCAGAGGTTTCCTTGTTCTGGACCTGGCTTTCTGTGTGCCTTTAGCTTCTCTGACAGGCTTAACGGGCTAGGTGATTGGCCAGACAGGAAGGAGCAGTCGCACACAAGCCTTCCATAGAGACTGTGGTGTCTGCGCTCTGTGGTGGCTCCCGGAAAATGTTCCTTTTGCCCTTCTGTGCCCCCCACTGTGGGCTCCTTCTGTGGTTCTGCTTAGCACATGGCACGGCAGCTGGCTCCGCCCCTTCAGGTGGATCGAGCAGGTTACCCTGCTGGATCTGCGCTGCAGCCGCTCGCTGCTCGCCCTTCTGGGAAAGCCAAGCCTCACACCCACAGGCACTGGCCGGGAGCTGCACCTATCCGCACTAGCTTTGGGAAGTTGTTGGGCCTCTGCTGTAGTAGGCATTTCTCTAGTCTCCCACTGAGTAGTGCAAGGCTGTTCACAGGCCCCACCCAAGTGCTCGGCTCTATAGCAGGGCCTCTTAAAAGATCACCAGGACTGCCTGAAAGGCTGTGGCTGCTAGAAAGCCATCCAGCTCCGTTTCTGGAACTTTTCTCAGCTTTTCAGCCCCTATTCTTGTATACATGTCTCCACGTTGGGCATCAAATATAACAGGTCTTTCTTTGGACCGTCAGCTCCTGAATAATGACATGGAGACTTTTTATTAATTATGAAAGCTTGGCCTTAGCTTAGGCTTATTCCCAACTAGTTCTTAAAACTTAAATTAACCCATTTATATTCATTTACATTCTGCTACGTGGCTCATTACCTCATTCTGCTGAGTCTGACTGATGAATCTCCTGCGTCTCTGATTCTTACCCAGAATTCCTATCTCTCCATGAAAGTCCCGCCTATCCTTTTCCTGACTAGCTATTGGACATTCAGCTCTTTTTTAAACCAATCAGAAGGTGCCTTAGGCAGGTGAGGGTAAACAGAGACACATCTTCACAACTGTACAAAAAGATTATCCTAATATTTTAATTTCCATTGGGATCCTTTTTGTTTTGTTTTGTTTTTTGAGACAGGGTTTCTCTGTGTAGCTTTGCACCTTTCCTGGAACTCACTTGATAGCCCAGGCTGGCCTCAAACTCACAGAGATCCACCTGCCTCTGCCTCTGTGCTGGGATTAAAGGTGTGTGCCACCACTCCCCGGCCTTTTTTTTTTTTTTTTTTTTTAAATAGCATTTGGGAGATGGATCTCTGAATTCAAGGCCAGCCTGGTCTACATAGAGAGTCCAGGACAGCCAGGGAAACATAGAGAAACCGTGTCTTAGGGAAAAAAAAAAGTAGCCAGCCAGCGGTGGCTTGCCTTTAATCCCAGCACTCAGGAGGCAGAGCCAGGCGGATCTCTGTGAGTTCGAGGCCAGCCTGGTCTATCAAGTGAGTTCCAGGAAAGGTGCAAAGCTACACAGAGAAACCCTGTCTTGAAAAACCAAAACAAAGCAAAACAAAAACCAAAACCCAAAAATCAACAACAAAAAACCAAAAAAAAAAAAAAAAAGTATTCAACTTCTTTTAAAAATGAGAAGTTATCTTTCCATATATTCCAAATGTATTTACTCTTGTGTTATAAGGCATTCAAGTTATAATAGCTAATGCTAAGTCTTTGGAAAAAAATTTAATTGTTAATTGTTTATTGAGAGAAACTACTCCTTAGCCCACATATTCATGTTTCATGAAAGGTCAGTGATGAACATCTCTGGATCTGGATCCAAAGAATTCTTCACATTCTGAAATCACTTTGTGCTGTGAAAGACACCAGCTTTCCTCATCTTTCAAAATCTCTCATAGAATCATAATTATTGTAGAAATCTACATATGCCTTCTTTCTTTTTATTTATTTTTTATTTTTAAAGATTTATTTATTTACTTATTTTTATGTATATTTGGGTTTTGCATGTATGTCTGTGTGAGGACGCCAGGTCCCCTGGAACTGGAGTCACAGACAGTTGTGAGCTGTCATGTGGGTGCTGGGAATTGAACCTGGGTCCTTTGGAAGATCAGCCAGTGCTCTCAACTGCTGAACCATCTCTCCAGCCCCATGCCTTCTTTCTTAGTCCAGCCAAGCCAAACTTACAGGAAGCTGCACCTCCCAGGGCCACATGAATGTGCCAGAAGACCACAGATCTGAGGTTTCAGCAATGCACCAGAAATCATGGTAGTAAATGTCCTCTATACCAACGACCTTGCCTTGGAAAATTTAGCGCCAGCATTTCCTCAGGGCTGGTGTTTACTGGTTGTCTTTTCTCTTGCATGTTGTTGGAGATTTTCCATTTGCGTGTGTTAAGTAATTTTAGATTGTGTCCTGGAGATACTGCATAGGGTCTGGTCGACACTCTGGAGGAGGCCGATTGGTTTGTTTGCTTGAATCTTCTCTGACCAGCCTTGTGTGAGGTATGAGGCCACTATCTGATTACCTTTCAAAGGCTTTCCAGTGTCATTTGGGTCTACAACACATGTGCTTTTCTAGATTGCTTGAGTTCTCCCTGAGCACAGTCTTAAGGGTCTGTTCCCAGCTGCCTCTGTGGTGATTTTCTCTGCACCATCTGGAATCTCGGCTCCCCATTTCCTGGTTCGCCGACTATAAAATGGAACCTTTAATTTCTCTGCGCTCTCGTAAACTCCCCTTGCCTGGATCTGTTTTGGGGCCAGGTGATAAAAATAAAGAGAGAAAAGAATACTGCAAATGTCCTTTCACTCCTTTCTTAATTCTCTTTTTTAAATGCAGATTGATTTAATTTTAGTTTATTTTACTTGTCTGAATGTTTCGCTTGCATGTCTCTCTGTGAACCGTGTGCACGCCTGGTGCCTGCGAAGGTCAGAAGAGGGGGTCGGACCCTCTGGAAGTGAAGTTAGGAATGGTTGTGAGCTGCCATGTGGGTGCTGTGAAACCTGGGTCCTCTGCGAGAGCAATAAGTGACCTTAGCCACTGAGTCCTCTCTCCAGGCTCTACTCGCTTAATTTTAAGCCAGGAGCTATGGAAGGAAAACCAAACATTATTGGTGAAATTATTAAGGCCACTCCACATAGTTAAAAGGGAGGTTTATTTTGTGGGCTAACTTACAAATGAAGGGATAGGTTGTAGGGTCTGGCAAAGGTATGGCGCAGTCTGGCGGTGTTCTCTGGAGAACTCTGCTCAGTCTACCTCCTGCGTCCAGCGTCCCAGAACCAAGAGAGCGAGACCTCTTCTCTATCTTGGGTCTTCCCCTTCCTCCTCCGCCCCGCCTTGTGGGCGTGACCATTACCGAAGCCTCAATGGGGGTTGGAACTTCCAGGCCAATGCTGGGATGGCTACCCACTACATCTCCCCCTTTTGTCTAAATAAGAAAGTTCTAACCTAATACAAGACTATATACAAAGAGATGGTTATCAAATATTGTCCAGGAGTAATGAGGGATAATGACCTAGATAAGTTGGAATTACAATAAGTACAAACAATATCAAGCAAAAAACACATAGTGAAATCCAGGGAAGTGTAGGGCATGGGTAGGTGGCATGTTACAAAGATCATTCCAAAAGGTGTTCTATCCTAAAGAACCTGAGTCTAATACTTAATATATTCTATCTAAGATATTATATATGTATATATACTAAGTTGTAACTATAAGTGCTAATCTTCAACCTCATCAAAGACCCGAGAAGGAATATAATAATACCTGAGAAATGGGAGAAGGACACAAGCAACTTTCGGGAGTCTTGCAAGAGTAGACAGAGACAGCTAGCAGCCTGGACAGTCACCTAATGTTTCTCAGCATCGTTGGTGCATTCAAATTGGCTACAGGCCTAGAGTATCTGACGGACCATTTTTAGAAGCAGGAATTCTGAAAGACCATCTTACCTTGTCTTGGCAAAGTATAGTGGTCGCTTTCCTTGTGTCCCGCTTGTCCAGAAAGGACAGCATTCGTACTGTCAGCAGTTGAGGCAAGGGCAGTTCTTTGCCCAGTAGGCCATTTTGTGCCAAGAAGACAAACTTCCAAATGGAAATGTCTTAGAAGCCCAACATTCTCTCGGGATCAAGTTGGTGCTGCCAGGAGCAATTGTCTCTCATGTCAACAGAATTCTAAGTTATTTAAACGCCATTTTCTCTAGGTCCATGAAGTGTTTGAAGATTACCTGTCCATCCAACCTATGTATTTACAAATCTGGATAACCTAACTAACATAATTATAGAGATGACAAGCATAGGTGACAATAAATCTATAAGTCTTATCTACCTAAACAACCTAAGGACTAAAGCTTCATGTAAACAAGGCAAACAGTTTGTAAGCAAATGTACAGTAAAAAGGCAATGACTTTAAAATTGTGACAATACACAAAATATCTTTAACAGAGGTAGGAATGTATAGTGCAATATGCAACATGATAATAATCCTAAATATATATCAGTATACATAATATCTTAAACAGAAGTAGAACATACATACAGTATGACAGATATAAATTTACATTTGTATCAATATACAAATATTTCAAATAAGAGTAAAAATATGTGTACATTATAACAAACAGTTCTGTATTTGTATCAATATACAAATTATCTTAAATAGGAATATAAAAAGTTTACATTTGTATCAACATATAAGAATTCATTACAGTGCAAATTTTCTAAGGCTGCTATTTTACTAAATTTGTTTACTAATGTATGTGATAGTCTACCATAATATCTTATACCTATCCATTCCATTTCTTCTTTTCCCTTTTTTTTCTTTTTCCCCCCCCTGACATATTTTCTTTCCTTAAGGAGAGTACTGAGTTTAACAGTTTCTTCCACCCCCAACCCTAGAACCATCATCCATAACCCTGAGAAATATGAAACCTTAGGGAGAAGGGGCGTCGTTTTCTTAGAATTGTTTCCTGCTGTTTAGGAGGCGATGGTATCTCTGTTGGGTACTGTGAGAAAGCTCAGATAGTTAAATCTCAGTTAGACTAACTGTAGATTCTGCAGCAAGTCTCAGAGTAATGGGTAAGATTGTCTGAAATTCTGGCAAGAAGTGTAGTATGATGATGATTACCATGGCATCATTCTGGATTGGGTAGAGTTGTTGTTGTTGTTGGGGCCCCATCTTCCTTCTGGAGACTTTGAAGATTTCTATTGGAAAAACTTATTTTTTATCTAAATGGAAAGGTTGGATTTAAAGATGACATGACATGTAAGAAAGGATTCCGAGAAATCAAGAGTAAGCATGGAGAGAATTAGAATCTTGAAGACAATGGTCCCTTTTTATTGGTTTCCTTCTGTCCCACACCAGAGGACTCTTCTGATATGGGACTGAAGAATCTCTCAACCTTTTCTTTTAGTAATA
This sequence comes from Onychomys torridus, assembly GCF_903995425.1. Lineage (NCBI taxonomy): Eukaryota > Metazoa > Chordata > Mammalia > Rodentia > Cricetidae > Onychomys > Onychomys torridus. The sequence goes on along the minus strand of NC_050450.1, from coordinate 76,212,464 downwards.
TGCTTGGGTTTAGAGAAGGAGTGAGCCAATTCCATCTCCAAAGCCAGCTTGGTTTATAATTGAATGGGAACCACAACTTTTCTAGATTGATAGAGATATAGATGTTAGACAGTGAGATTTTTACCCTGTGTAGATTGGTACCAATAGATTCATTCTTTCTGTTGTAGACATCCAGATATCCAAGGCCTTACGTTTTCTGGAAGATGGGTATTTCCATTACCCTGGAAAGACAAAAACAGAACTCTACCCCAACCTTTGATTGTTAAAATTTCCTTAGAACTTATAGAGATGTCATATTGGTGGATGAGCTTCTTTTACCTCTGGGATTTGTCTCTCCTATCCAAGCCTCATTACTGTAGTTAAGAGACTCAACACCATTAGTATACTGAATCCATTTTTCCAAAGGAGCTGATCTGATCTTTAACAGTATAAGAATTCTTTTGCATTCTGCATTAGCATTGTCGAATGCCAAGGACTCAGTTAATACTTTTCTTAATTCTTTATCTGACACAGCTTTTGTTATAGCTGTATTCAGCCTTTGTAAAAAATCAGTGAAGGGTTCGTGTGGTCCCTGAAATATCTTTGTGTATACATCAGTTGGTTTTCCTGGGTCTGGAATTTTTTCCCAAGCATTTAGAGCTGCTGTTCGGCATAGGGATATTGTATGCTCATCATAAGTAGCTTGTACATTCCTGTCAGTGAAACGTCCCTCACCCAGTATTTGATCTTGGGAGATCACAAAACCTCTGAGTTTACCTTGTTGTTCTAAATTTCTTGCCTCTTTTCTCAACCAGCTTTTCCACTGTAACTGCTGGCTATATTCTAGAACAGTTGAAATTAACTGATGCCAGTCATCTGGAATGATTCTATGTGAGGTAGACCACGCATTTAACATATGTCTTACATATGTGGAGTGTATCCCATATGTAACTACTGCTTCCTTTATATTTTTAAAGTCTCTTGTTGAAATTGGTTGTAATGTATATGTCATATATGGTTCAGGGTGTGTGTCATCTGCTGGCTTCTCAAGAACGATGACAGGATAAGGCATTGTATGAGAGCCATTTGGAGATGTTACAACTTGTATGGTCTTGCCCTTCTGCCTATTAGGTCCCTTGTCATGTTTACTGAGAGTTTCTTCCAGGGCTTGTAAACGAGCACCTAGGGTCTGCTCTACAGAGTGAACCTCCTCTCTTGCAAGGGATTCCAGATTTCTCATGGAATCATGGAAGTTTTTATGTTCCTCTGAAATACATGATTCCATGGACCTTATCTTATCAATTATTGATAATCTTTCTTCCTTATATAGTGTCTGAGTAGCCACAACTTCACTCTGGAGAGTTAATGCTTTATCCATTAAATAGTCACATTTATTATCAATAAAATCAATTTTGGGTACAAGCCTGTTTTGTAAATTCTGGTTAGCAGATTCCAGAGAAAGAATCTTTTTATGTAAATCCTGGTTAGCAGATTCCAGAGAGAGAATCTTTTTCTGTAAGCCTTCATTGCTATCTTTTAAAGCCTGTAAATCCTGGTTAGCAGATTCCAGAGAAAGAATCTTTTTCTGTAAGCCTTCATTGCTATCTTTTAAAGCCTGTAAATCTGAGTTAGCAGATTCCAGCCAGAGAATCTTTTTCTGTAAGCCTTCATTGCTATCTTTTAAAGCCTGTATCAGTCCCAAAAATGACTCATCTTTGTTCTTCTTATTAAACCAGTGTTTGAACACTGTGTGAATTATTACGATGAATGCCAAAATGGTACAGGCCAGATATGCCTTAGGGAGGTTGTATATTTCCAGGAAAATGTCATTCATCATACAGGCAAAAAAGTTTTTAAATTCTTGTGAGGTAATGTTGTTGGCCATATTACAAGAATTACTCAAAATTTGTTAGTCAGTTTTAAGGTGTAAAATTATCAAGTACTTTTACTTGAAATAAGACACTTGTTAGTCTATCTTACCTTTCCGTGGTTTGGGGGGGTGCAGTAGCACTTTTCAGCCAGCAGGAGGCGTTGGTATAGCTCCAAAGCAGGGCCTGCTGGCGACCTTGGCTGGCGGCAGCTGAAGGCAGGAGCCAAGATGGCGGGGAGCTGGCACTCAGGGAGGAGTGGGAATGCCTCACTCACAGCCGTTTTCACTGGTCTGGGGGCTAAGCTAGGGAACTGAGACCGGACTAGCTGCTCCCTTTTCCGGGAATGGAACCCTGTAGGGTCCTCTGGTTAAATGGAACTTTGCAGGTGGTTTAGGTACCGCCAGCCAGGGAGTAGGCTGAGGGAGGGAGCCTCCCAGGCCTTTGAAATTTGCCCCACACAAGCGCCAGATATTGGCGAAATTATTAAGGCCACTCCACGTAGTTAAAAGGGAGGTTTATTTTGTGGGGTAACTTACAAATAAAGGGATAGGTTGCAGGGTCTGGCAAAGGTATAGCACATGTGTTCTCTGGAGAACTCTACTCAGTCTACCTCCTGCGTCCAGCATCCCAGAACCAAGAGAGAGCCTTCCTCTCTATCCTGGGTCTTCCCCTTCCTCCTCTGCCCTGCCTTGTGGGCGTGATCATTACTGAAGCCTCAATGGGGGTTGGAACTTCCAGGCCAAGGCTGGGGTGGCTATCCACTACAAAACATCAAGGTGCTAAACACCGTATTGGTTATTACTCAAGTCTTGACATTTCCCCCCAAGTTGTCCGCTGTTCCATGCTCTCTAGTGTCCCCAGATTTTACTTTATGTAAAGTAAGAAGTTGGGATAGGCAGTGGTGGCACACGCCTTTAATCCCAGTACTCGGGAGGCAGAGGCAGGTGGATCTCTGTGAGTTCGAGGCCAGCCTGGTCTAACAAAGCGAGTTCCAGGAAAGGTGCAAAGCTACAGAGAAACCCTGTCTTGAAAAACAAAAAAAAAAAAAAAAAAAAAAAAAAGGTGGGTGGTGTTCTAACTGTAGGATATAGTTTTGTTTTGTTTTGTTTTGTTTTTGTTTTTTCAAGACAAAGTTTCTCTGTGTAGCTTTGGTGCCTGTCCTGGAACTCACTCTGTAGACCAGGCTGGTCTTGAACTCACAGAGATCCACCTGGTTCTGCCTCCTGAGTGCTGGGATTAAAGGCGTGCGCCACCACCGCCTGGGAAGGATATGGTTTTGAGTACTTGGTAGACATGCCTTTTTTCTTTTCCTTTTCCGGTGTGATCTCCATTTGTGGTGCTGTAACAAAATGCCCTGGACTGGGCATGTTTATGAACAACATAAATTTATCTCCCTTGGTCCTGGAGGTTAGGAAATCTTAAATCAGGGTTCCAGCAAATTGTGATGTTTGGTGAAGGACCTCTGCTTGGTAGCTAATGCCTTCTCTATGCTCTTACAGGACAGGAGGACAAGGCAGTTCCCCGTGTGGGAACTCCATATTGAGATGTTGCTGTGGTTGGAATACTTCTCCAAAATTCAGAAGTTTTAGCAGTGAAGACTTCAAGTCTTAAAGCATAAGAGGAAATTAGTCCATGAGGGCTCCTCTCCTATGAATGAGATGGTGGGACTTCAGGGGAGCTGGTTTCTCTTGTCTTTGTGCCTTCCTCCACATAAGGATACATTAAAAAGACCCTCCCAGGGCCTGGAGAGATGGCTCAGTAGCTAGGGCTTTTGCTGGTTGTGATGGCTCATCTTATGTCAGCTTGACACACAAACTAGAATTATCTGAAAGGAAGGCATTTTCTCTTAACTTAGTTAAGAGAAAATGCCTCCATAACATCTGCTGTAAGGCATTTTCTTAATTATTGATCAATGGGGGAGGGTCCAGTCCATTGTGAGTGAGATCATCACTGGGCTGGTGGTTCTTGGTTCCATGGGAAAGCAGACAGAGCAAGTCATGAGGAGCAAGCCAGTAAGCAGCACCCCTCTATGGCCTCTGCATCAGCTCCTGCCTCCAGGTTCCTGCCCTGCTTGAGTTCCTGTCCTGACTTCCTTTGATGATGAACAGAGATATGAAAGTGTATTCTAAATAAACCCTTTCCTCCCCAACTTGTTTTGTGGTCATGGTGTTTCATCACAGCAATAGTAATCCTAACTAAGACACTGTTCTTCTAGGAAACCAGAGTTTACTTCTCAGTACCCACATTAGGCAGCTCACAACTACCTGGAACTTCTGCTCCAGAGGACTGGATGTTCTCTTCTGGCTTCTTCAGATACATGTAAATACCTGATATACCCCCACACGTACAAATACACATAAATAAAACAAATAAAAATAATTTTTAAAAAATGACTCTTCCCAAATGCTGGTGCCTAATGTTAGACTCCCTATAGCCACTAGAACTAAATAAATTAGTGAAATCTCAAAGAAATTTTAGTTCACATTTATCTGATGGCTAAAGATGTTGAACATATTTTTAGTGTTTCTCAGCCATTTGTATTTCATCCCTTGAGAACAATCTGTTTAGTTCCACGACTCATTTTTTTTAAACTGGGTTGTTGGTTTTCTTGCTGTTTAATTTTTTACTAAATAAATGGATGACTGTGACTTTCCTCCAGTAACAGCAACAGTCTCAGAAAAGGAGTTCCATGGTTAATATGCATAGTATTCAAATGGCCAAACTCCTCCACAAAAGCACTAAAGAACACAAAGAAACAGGAACATACCATTCTTCACAGGGAAAAGAGAAATGGACAGTGTCCCTGAGGAACCCTAGGCTCCAGATTTATTAGGTGAATTAAATTTAAGACAATTACTTTAATTGTCTTAAACATGCTTAAATAAGAAAAAGTAAATCAGCTGGGCAGTGGTGGCGCACGCCTTTAATCCCAGCACCTGGGAGGCAGAGGCAGGTGGATCTCTGTGAGTTTGAGGCCAGCCTGGACTACCAAGTGAGTTCCAGGAAAGGCGTCAAAGCTACACAAAGAAACCCTGTCTCGAAAAACCAAAAAACAAACAAACAAACAATCAAAAAAACAACCCCCCCCCAAAAAAAAGAAAAAGTAAATCATGGACAGAGGGTTATAAGAAATCAGGTGAATGATATATCAGGAGATATCTATCAATAAAAAAATAGAAATTATTACAAGGAAATGGAGATGCCGAGGAGCTGAAAAGTTAATAGCTAAAATTAAAAAATATACTGACTTCAACAAGAGACTTAATTAGACATAAAAAAAAATAAAGTTTGTCATGGTAGTGCACGCCTTTAATCCCAGCACTCGGGAGGCAGAAGCAGGTGGATCTCTGTGAGTTTGAGGCCAGCCTGGTCTACAGAGAGAGTTCCAGGGCAGCCAGCTACACAGAGGAACCCTGCTTCAGAGAGAGAGAGAGGGAGGTTGAATATCGGTGACCTTGAGGATTGAACAAATAGACTTATGCAGTCTGAGGAACAGAAGAAAAAAGAACAAGGAAAGATGGCCAGAATGTAAGAGACCCTAGAAAGCCAAGTATGTGAACATCATATGTATTTGTGAGTTTCATAAAAAAGAAAGAGAGAGAAAATAAAGGGAACAGAAAAATATCTCAAAAATAATGATTTTTAAAATCCCCAATTTATTTATTTGTTTATCTATCTATCTATCTATCTATCTATCTATCTATCTATCTATCTATCTATTTATTTTTGGGACAGGGTTTCTCTGTGTAGCTTTGTGCCTGTCCTGGATCTCTCTCTGTAGCCCAGGCTAGCCTCGAACTCACAAAGACCCACCTGCCTCTGCCTCTCGAGTGCTGGGATTAAAGGCGTGCACCACCACTGCCTAGCAAAATCCCAAATTTTATTAAGGACATAAATCTATATACTCAAGAAGATCAATTACACTTCAGCAGGACAAACTAAGGAGATTCACACTGAAGTTCATTGGAATCAAAGGTCACTGAGCAGGTAAAGGTGCTTGCTGCCAAGCCAGACAACCTGAGATCCCCACACGGTGGAAGGAGAGAACCAATTCCTGAAAGTTCATCCTCTGAACTCTACACACACACACATACACATACTCACACGTACAAACAAATAAGGCAGTCTTCAAGTCAGCAAGAGAGTGCTTAGCCAGACAAGATCTGCATTCAGGAGGCTGAAGTAGCATGACTTGGAGACGTGCTTGTGATCATAGGGAATTTCAGGCCATCTGAGTTTCACAGTCAAGAGCAAACAGAGACAGGAGGGGATGGGGCATGAGTCAGGTGGTAAAGGGTTTGCCATAAAACCATGGGCACCTGAGTTTGAATATTTGTCTTTATTAAAATTCCAATGGTCCTTTTTTCTTCATTTTTTGAAAAAAAAAAGTCTTCAAATTCTTATCTAATGGAAGGGGCCACAAGGAGCCAAATCAACACTGATGAAAATGAAATAAGAGGTCTTTCTATGTTCCGATTTAAAAGCTTACTACAAAGCTACAGTAATCAAAATGATATGCTACTAGTTTAAGAACAGGTCCACAAACCGATGGAGTAGAACCAAGGACCCAGAAACAGACTCAGGCATCTACTGGTGGTTGGTTTTCCACAAGGATGACAAAGGCCAGTTGGTGGAGAAAGAACAGTTTCCTTTCCTTTCTTTTCTTTTCTTTTCTTTTCTCTTTTTTTTTCGAGACAGGGTTTCTCTGTGAGCTTTGCACCTTTCCTGGAACTCACTTGGTAACCCAGGCTGCCCTCGAACTCACAGAGATCCATGTGCACTACCACACGAAAAAAAACAGTTAAGAACAGTTTCTTAACAAACTGTGGGGACAACTGAGCAGCCACATGCAACACAGTGAACTTGGAGAGCTACCTTGTTCTATACACAAAGATTAATTAATTAATTAACTAAATCAATGAACTAAGTGGAAGGCTAAAGCTATACAACTCCTTCATTTGTGTATTTATTATTGTTTTTTAAATCAGCAAAGGAACTAGTGGGGTTCATTACACCATTTCCGTGCATGCTTTGTTTTTGTTGATTACCCTCTCTCACTTTTGCCCCATCCCCTGGCACCTCACTTGTCTCATCCTTCAGTGTTCCCTATGCTCCTTTCAGGTTGCCTGGACTCTTCTACCCTCCCTTCCTTAAGACATCTTTCTCCTCTTTCATGGGCTGTTTGTAGTTTTACAGGCCGTGCCCACCCCCCACATGTGTCCACATATAAAAATTAAAATCTAGGATCTACACATAAGAGAAAGGATGTGGCATTTGTCTTTTTGGATTTGAGTCACTTTGCTTAATACAATAATTCCATGTCAATGTCATGATTTCATTTTTAAGGCTGGGTAAGATTCCATTGTTTAAATGTACTATATTTCCTTTCTTTCTTCTTAAAACGTGTGTGCACATATATGCTTGAGTATATGTGCACATGTGTGCAGGTGTGTGAGCATAAGCACCTATATCCCTTGAGCTAGAGGTGCAGGCATTTGCAAGATGCTAGGCTTATTACAGGGGCTCTGGGGTCTGAATTCCCATCTTCATGATTGCACAGCCAAGTATTCAACCGCTGAGCCATCACTTCAGCCCCCACATTTTCTTTATCCATTCCTCTTTTGATAGACATCTAGGCTGGTTCCACTTCCTAATATTATGAACATCATAGCAGTAAACAGAGATGTGAAAATATATCTTGCGGGGACTTAGAGTTTTTTGTGAATATGCTCACAAGGTGTTGTACTGGAGCACATAGTAATTTTTTTTAAAGCTCCATACTGATTTCTTTCGTGGCTGCACTGGGGCACATATCAACAATAAATTAGAGTCCCTTTCCCTCACACTCCTGTCAACATTTTTGGTAATTTGTTTTCTTGACATTGACCATTCTGATGGGGGTGAGATGGAGTCTCCAAGTAGTATTAATCTTAATTTCTCTAATGGCTAAAGTATATCAAACACTTAAAAAATACATATTGGTTGGGGGCAGGAGAGATGGTTCAGTGGTTAAGAGCACTGATTGCTCTTTCAGAGGACCAGGGTTCAATTCCCAGCACCCACACGGCAGTTCACAACTGTCTGTAGCTCCAGTTCCAGGGGACCCAACACCCGTGGCAAAAACACCAATGCACCAATGTATAAAAAAATACATATTGGCTATTCGTGTTTCTTCTTTTGAACATTGGCAACGATAAATTTTCCCCTTTAGAGTGACCTTAGCTGTATCCCAGACGATCTGGTAGGTTGTGCTTCACTTTAAATTATTCTAAGAATACTTTAATTTCCTCCCTGATTTCTCCAGTGATTCAGTGTTCATTCTAAGGTGTTTGCTCAGTCTTCAGGAGTTAGCGTCCTTTCTCTTGCTGTGGGTTTCTAGTTTTATTCCATTGTGGATTGATAAGATATTGGCGATCCTTCCTTCCTTTCGTCTTTTTATTTGTTAAGGCTTTCTTTGTGGCATATAAGATCACTGACTTTAGAAGAGATTCCATGAACCACTGAAAAGAACGTGTGTTCCCTCTCTGCTGAATGACACAGTCTATCGCTATCTGCTAAATCCAGTTGACCTATGGCATAATTAAAGTCTGAATTTCCTTGCTGATATTTATCTTAGAAGACCCGTCTAAAGGTGACAGTTGGATGTGACATCTCCTACTGTTGCTGTGGCAGGACCCATCTAGCGTTTCATGCCTTTTAGTGTTTGTTTTAGGAAATTAGGAGTGCAGGATATGGCACATACATATTTATAATTGTTATAGCTCCTTGAAGAATAGCTTCTGCCTCTGTGAGCTGACATTTTCTGTTTAACAGGTGTTTTTGTTTTTTTAAAGCATTATTTATAGGCTTCGTAGTTTTGACATCTTGACGGTGATATTTTATGAAGAGTTCCCCGTCTGGCCATGTCTGTTTGGGATTCTGTATACTTCTTGTGTTTGCATGTGCATTTCCTTTCTAGGTTTGGGAACATTTCTGCGATAATTTAATGGAATAGATAGTCTATGTCTTTAGGTTTGATTTCAGTTCCTATCTCTAGACTGTGGATTCTCAGGTTTGGTCTCTTGGGTATGGCCTAGAGTTCATGGAAGTTTGGGTCATGTGCATTCATTTTTTTATGTGTGTCTAAATGTATTATTGTCTCAGTCATGTCTGCCATCCCTGAAGTTGTTCTTCTGAGCCTTATTTATTTTTTTTTGCTGAATCCACTCCCCAAGTTTAAATTTCTCCTCCTAGTTACTGACTGTTACATGCACTTGGTAAGTTTCTTGCCTGGATCCTGTTTTCCTTACTTCATTCATCTGGTTATGAGTCCTTTCTGTGGTCATTGATACTTTTTACAAGTCAGACCATGAAAGTCTTTTCCCAGTGGTTAAGCCGCTTCATGATCTTTTTGGTTTCTGGCACTGAGGAGTTGTGGGTTTGTGGAGGTGTTGGAGTGGAACAGAAAACTAAAACTCTTGGTGAAATAAGATGAAATCTTCAGATCCCCAAGTGTGGCATTGGAGTGCTAAATTTGACACCAAGAACATAACAAAAAACAACAAAATGAACATATCAGGTTTTATGAATATTAAGGTGGTCTTTATATCATATTATACATATTTTTGTTTTCTGAGATAAGGTTTCTCTGTGTAACAGCCCTAGCTGTCCTGGAACTTACTTTGTAGACTAGGCTGACCTTGGGATCACAGAGATCAGCCTGCCTCTGCTTCCTGAGTGCTGGGATTAAAGAAATGTACCACCACTGCCCAGCTTCATTATATATATATATATATATATAATATATAATTTTTTTTTTTTTTTTTTTTCCTGAGACAGGGTTTCTCTGTGTAGTTTTGCACCTTTCCTGATCTTGCTTGGTAGAGCAGGCTGGCCTCAAACTCACAGAGATCCATCTGCCTCTGCCTCCTGAGTGCTGGGATTAAAGGCGTGTGCCACCACCGCCCAGCAGGATCATGAATTTAAGGCCATCCTGGGCTACATATTGAGACCCTGTCTCAAAAAGTGTGAAAAGATAATCTACAGAATGGCGAATATATATATATAAAACCTTTAAAGTTTTTGCATTTATTTATTTGTTTATTTATTGTACATGCACACGTGTGTGTGTGTGTGTGTGTGTGTGTGTGTGTGTGTGTGTGCATATGTGTGTGTACTACTGAGCATATGCAGAGGTCAGGAATCAGATTTCTCCTTTTATCTTGTGTATCCTGGAGATCAAACTTAGATTTTCAGGCTTCGTGGAAGGAGCCTTTACCTGAGCTATCTCACCAGCCTCTAATTTTTCTGTTTTATAATGATTCAGTATCAGTCAGATGTGCAAAGAACTCTTATACTTCAATAACACAAATAAGCAACCCAATTTTAAAAATAAGGGTTGGGAATGTAACTCAGTTGGGAGAGTATTTGTCTTATATTTATGAAGCCTGGGTTGGGTCCCTAGCACCAGACAAATAAATAAATTAATCATTAAACACAAAGCTTTTGAACTGGTATTTCTCCGAAGAAGATATACAAATGACTGATAAGCATATAAGCCATCAAACATCACTGAGGATATGCACATCACAATCAGGAGATACCATTTTATCTCCACAAGGTGACTGCACTAAAAAGACAGACGGTGAGGGGTTTGAACAAATAATGTCCCCACAGACATAGACATTTGATTACTTGGTCCCAGTTGGTGGCTTTATTTTTAGCAGGGCTTAGGAAGTGTGACCTGGCTGGAGTAAGTGTGTCACTGGAGGTGGGCTTTCAGAGCTTAAAGACTCATGTCATTGAGAATTTGCTCTCTGCTTCCTGTTCACAGTTCAAGATGTGAGCCCTGAACTTCCTACTGTCATGCCTTAACTCCACCATCATGGATTCTAACCCTCTGGAACTGTAAGCCTAAACAAACTCTTTCTTCTTTAAGTTGTCTTAATCATGGTGTTTTAATCACAGCAATAGGTGTTTGGAAAAAACATTCTGGCTGTTCTTCAAAATGTTAGCATGGGCTGGTCTATAAAACCCAAAGATCCCATATCCAGGTATATATCTTGGATGAATGAAAGCATATCTCCATATAAAATCATTTTTTATGAATGTTGCTAGCATCTTTAACCATAATACCTACAAAGTATAAACAGCCCAACTGCCCAATAATTGGAATAAATGGACAAATGAATATGGTATATCCATTCAATGAAATATTCCATCCATGGAAAGGAATGAAGTACTGATACATGTCACACCATGGATGAAACTTGAAAACAAACAAAGGAAATCAGGTGCAAAACCAATAATGAAATATCCAGGCTAATCCACAGAAGCAAACTCAGATTAGCAGTTGCTGAGAATTTAGAACAGAAAGGATAGTGGCTGCTACTGGATACACGGTGTCTTTGGGGAGTGATGGAAATGTTCTGGAGGTAGCAATGAAGACACACAAAGTTGTACACAAAAATCCCACTGAATTATACCCTTTGTTTGTTTGATTTTTCAAGACAGGGTTTCTCTGTGTAGTCCTGGCTGTCCTAGAAATTGCTCTGTAGACCAGGCTGGCCTTCAGCTCAGAGATACACCTGCCTCTGCCTCCTGAGTGCTGGGATTAAAGGTGTACACCACCACCACTTGGCTGAATTGTACACTTTAAAGTGGTGAATTTAGGGACTGAAGAGAAGGCTCAGCAGTTAAGGGCACTGGCTACTCTTCCAGAGGACCTGTGTTTGATTCCCAGCGCCCACATGGCAGCTCACAACTGTCTTAACTTCTGTCCCAGGGACTCTGATGCCTCTGCTGGCACTAGGTATACATATGGTATGCAAGCAAAAACACTCATATACATAAAGTAAATAAATAAACAAATAAAAAAACTTAGTTAAGAAAACAGTCGGGCAGTGGTGACGCACACCTTTAATCCTAGTACTTGGGAGGCAGAGGCAGACAGATCTCTGAGTCTGAGGTCAGCCTGGTCTACAGAGCGAGTTCCAGGACAGCTAGTGCTACACAGAGAAACCTTATCTTGAAAAACCAAATATAAAATAAAATAATGAATTGATGTTGAACCTCGTGGCATGGGTCTGGGACCCTAGCTGTTTGAAAGACTGAGACAAGAAGATAGTAAGCTCAAGGTAATCCTGGGTTGTAGAGTGAGTTCAGACAAGCTTGGGCAAAGTTGAAAGTAAGAGGAGCAATGGGGCTGTAGTACTATGAGAGAGTGCTAGCCTGGCATGTGTGAGGTCCAGGATACAACCCCCAAATTCGGCGAGTTCTAGATGTGAATTACGTTTTGAGAGCGAATGTAGCCAGTGTCTAATGAGTTAAATTCACTCTGGCTGTGAGGAAGGGAGATTGGAAGCTGAGGTGAGGGGGTACAGTTGAGAAAGGCTTGGGGTTTGCCCGGTAGAGATGGCGACTTGGATAGTGTCCTAGGATGCGGATCACTTTTTCCACCACAAGGGCACTTTTCTAACCAACGCTGTCCATGGTGCTGACTCCCAGGGCCTTCGCTCTTGGAGACCTCCCTGGATCGGCTTCCCCTCAGGACTCTTACCTTGGTCCTGTGAGCTGTCGTTTTGAAAGTACTTGTCCCCAAGGCGGTATGCCAATGATTACCTGCATCTGATGCAACAGCTGAAATACGTTTTTTTTTTTTTTTTTTTAATAACTCCCATTGCTCCTTTGCCCTCAGCAGACCGAGCCCATCTTCCCTTCATGAATTAAGACTAACTTCTGTCCCTTGAGAAATTGTCCTTCTTAAGGCCAATCCTCTATGTTCTGGCCCCAGAGAGGACAGGAGAATGGGGCTGCAGCAGAAGGATGGGTAGAAGATGGGGGCTCTGAGTCTCCTTGGCCATTTGGGCTGGAGGTAGGTTATGGCTTCAGTGTCCTTCCCATGGCCAAGTCATGGCTGAGAGACTCCAGATAAAACCTGTTGTGAGACCAGCATAAGGTGGAAGGAAGGTGTGGAGAAGTCACTGGGCAAGAAGCCTGGAGGAGTGAGGTTTGGAGAACAGCTAGTTTCATCTGGAGTTAAGACTTTTGTCTATACTGGTTTATGTGTTGGGGAGAATTTAGCGCAGAGGGTAGGAGGGAAGGCAGAATATAGACACAGTTTTCTCCCCCAACGCCCACATGCATACTGCAGCTTCTTCCTACACCCAGAGAAAAGACAACCAGGCCTTATTCTCTCACTTCCCACTCTCTAATATTCCCTTTTTAATCTTCTCTGCTTCCCTCTTCCTCCTCCTGCCTCTCCACTCTCCTACTCACCCAGATTTTCACTTCTTCCCTGTGGCCACTCTCCGCCATTATCATTCCCGCTCTTAAGTCAGTGTTTACCGGAGCCTGTTGCTGCTCACATTGAGGTTATAGTGGTTCACGCCTGTGTGGGGAGCTCACTTCTCTCTCCTCTCTCTTAGTGTCATGTAGACCGATG